>NC_052572.1:81127208-81178589 GCF_016699485.2 Gallus gallus | reverse complement strand
TCCCACAGCCACCTATAGCCACAAATCCTTCGATGGCTCACCACAGCCCCAGAACCCCCTTGAGTACACCTCAGCTCTTATAGACCCATACGCCTTCACAGTCCCTGCACAGCCCCGACAGTAGCCCTCTATCCCCCTATAGCCTCCCCGCAGCTCCCAGTAGCCACAGGCCCACCTTAGCCCCGGTTCCGGGGGGATGCAAACGGTCTGCGGGCACCGGGAGCAGCGCTGGAGGGGTTGGGGGGGGCTGGCGGGGCCCCACAGCCCGGATGCTGGCAGCAGCACTCTGGCGCTGGGGGACCCGAGGCTGTCCCAAACCCACGGCCCATCCCACAGCCCTCATCCCAATCCCACAGCCCAACCCCACGGGAGTTCCACGGGGGAGGGGAGGGCAGTGTGCTTGGGGGGCCGCGCAGGGCCCCTCTCCCTCTCCCGCTCCCGTTCTCCGCACACCTCCGGCAGAGCTGTCCTCAGCACTCGCTCCCGTTGTGCCGCGGCTTCCGGCTCGCGGCTGCCCGGACAGCTCCGGCTGACGCCGCGCTCTCCTGCGGGGCGGCCCCGGGCTGCCGGAGCGTCGCTTCGCTGACGAGAGCCGCGCCTGACACCTGCCGGCTCCCAAACGGCCGTTCCCGCGCACGGCGGCTCAGCCAATGGGAGCCGGCGGAGCTGCCGCTGAGCAATGAGACGCCGGGGGGAGGGACAGAGCTGCCGCTGACCAATGAGACGCCGGGGGAGGGACGAAGCTGTTGCTGACCAATGAGACGCCGGGGGAGGGACGGAGCTGCCGCTGACCAATGAGACGCAGGGGGAGGGACAGAGATGCCGCTGACCAATGAGACGCCGGGGGAGGGACGGGCAGATGCTGCTGACGGGGAGCTCCTCCTGCCGCTGCTGGATGCTGATGCTGACAGGGCTGCAGATGCTCTGCAGGGCCAGCTCGTAGCTGGGAGCAGGAATGGACACGGCGGGAGAGAGGAGAGAGCTGGCGGGGACCAGCCGAGGCATCCAGGAGCATCCAAAAGTCCTCACTCAAAGCATCACAAAGCCACAAGCCATAGCACGGAAGCTGGGCATGATCATCAGCAGCATCCCGGATGCTGGAGATTCTTTGCTACCATACACTACGGGAGCACCAGCTCTCGCTGCAGGCATCCCACAGCCAGACAAAATGGGAACAAACCCGCAGCTCTGCTGCACGCACAGCCCACAGCCATAGCCTTGCAACATGAGCTGCCTTGCTGTTGCTTGCATCCAGCCCAATCCCTGGGAATGAAGACTCAGAAGGCAGTCAAGGCGTTGATCCAGCACCAGCGTGCTTTTATTCCCTAATAGCCAGGAGGGCCTTTTGGTTAGAGGTCCGGTGTACAGATGGGACTCATCCTTTCTTGTTCAGGAGAGAGAGGCTCAAAGCTCGTGCTGCTGCCCGGTGCCTGGGACTGGAGCTCTGATTCTACGGCCCCCTCCCACCAGGCTCGGCTCCTCCTGCTGACGCTGACCTGCTCCTGCATGGAGCTGCTGCTGTCGGGGCACTCGGGGCTGTGCTTGGGCTGGGCTGCACTGCAATGGTGCCCCGTCACAGTCCAGCTCGGTGACTGTTGTTTCTAGCAGGCTCAGGTCAGCGTTTTCTGCACAGCCGGGAGAGATGAGGGCTTCCACTTGGATGGTCACTTTCATTCCCTCACTGATGTTATACGGAAGCTGTCATCCGAGCCGCAGCGATTCCTGCTTCCTAGCAGCTCTCTATTGATGGACGCACACAGTGAACCATCGCTATACGCTCTGGCTCTTCTGCGTGGACGAGGGCTCGGTTCACCTAGGAAGGAGTAGATACACAGGCAAACAGTTAGTGGCAAACTTGCACAAGCTGAATGATGAGAGTGGTTCTTGAGATTTGCTTCTGCAGTGGCAGCAGGACAAAGCCAAGAGGACAATAGCAACAGGAGGAGCACTGTCTCGAAAGGAACTGTTGCGCTTTTGTTGTTGTGTCTTTCTCTGTTGTGTGGACTCCAAAGCCCTCGCAGAAAGCCTTCACCCTGTTGCAGTGTTACACAGTTTAAACGTGTGCCTGCTGATACAGAGGCAACACGGAGTCGCAAGGGTACTCTTCCTTCCATCCTAAGTGTCAGAAGGAATCATTCTGAGACATACTGCAGTGGTGCCCATCTCCTGTCTCTTTCCAAAACAACTCGGGGAAAGGCACGAGAGGGGTGTGCTCTGGCAGGTCCACATCTTGACTTCACCAGAGACACCAGATTTGGGAAAGAAAGACAGGGCTGAACCAAAGATGGTAGGCATGGGCTTGAACGCTAGCAGGAGGAACAAGCCCACTGCAAGCATGAATTCCATGGTGCTGACAAGCAGGGTTTTGACAGCTGGATGTGCACCCTTACCTGCCAGGACCACCACCTCTGTTTCCGAGGGCTCCCTGGCATCGTGCTGCAGTTGGCGTTTGGCCACAGAGGATGGTTTTCTGGGCCTGAAACAGGAACACCAACTGCACGCTGGGGATTCCTTCACCCTGCTGGGTGGACTTGGTCTGGAGGGAGAAAAGAGTGAGCGGTGTGAGTCGTGCATGGTGCAGGGTGAGGGAAGAGCTGCCCTGAGCTCTTGCCAACACTTGCTTGCTACTAGCACTGCCTGGTTCCTGCTGAAACACAACTTAGAAGCTCGCTCTGATTCACACGGTTGAGGATGGCTCCATTCCTAGAGCTCAGCCCTGGAGTCTTGCTGGCTACATTCCCCTCAGCCGTGTCAACCCAGATGCAGAGCATGCGAGCAGAGGCTGCACAGCTGTCCAGGACAGCATCGAACGGAGGGCTTCGATTGAGCTGGAGGTGTAACTGCTTGCTGAGGAACCGTGCAGCCAGAGAGGGAGTTCAAAAGCATCTCTGACTCTGACATTAGTAGAAGGCCCCCACTGGTGGCTAAACTGAGCCCGTCGGGCAACTGTGTGTTAGTTGAACTACAGAGTCCAAAGGGAGGGGACATTCAGTACACCACCACACGCCCCATTAGCGTCACGTAGCTTCTGCAAGTTTTGGCACTAGCAATCGTGGGGAAAAACCCAGAAAAGCCCAAACAACCAAGTCTGATAGGAAGCTGCTGGAAAAGAAAGTCCTCTCTACCTTTCAGACGGAAAGTCAATGATTGTGTGGAATTTCCCCCGCGCAGCTGCGGGGCCTTCTTCCACTTCCATGTCCTGGATGTGTGTCAGTGCGGCAGAGCTGCTGTGGCCTCCCCTCTGTGCCTGTGCCTCCTCCAGGGTGAGCAGCTTGGTGGCAGGAGAAGACACCTGCACAGACTCGGGCCCTGATGGAGAACTGCGCCCTGGAAGGGAAGACCACAGCTAAGAGGGCGGATCAGAAAGCAGCGGCACAGCCATCACAGTTCTGGGGGAGCTGCCGCACATCGATAGCCCCTCGATAGCAAAAGCATAGCTCAACAATCCTGGAGAAGGCCTGCATTTGATCAAGGTGTCTCATCAAGACAAAGCTCATGCAGGAAGACGCTCACCTGCTCCATCTCCAATGCCTGACGTGGAGCTGGAGCAGAAGAGGACGTCGGTGTGGTTGATGAGGAATTCCACCACATCCGACTGCCTCTGCAGTTCCACGCAGGCAGCTCTTCCGCTGGTGCAGGTAGCCTCATTCTGCTGGGATCTGTAGAAAAGGCAGATTGGAGAAGTCATTGACCCGAGATCGTTTCCCCACGTCTGCATTTGGGCAGCCAAAGGCTGTCCAATTGGGCTCTGGAGACTTCCGCAGTGGGCAAGCACTGATGCCACTGAAGACATTCTCCCGGGTGATCAAGGACAAGGACACACCAGCCCCATCGGACAAAACCAAGAGAGCACAAATTGTCCTCCTCTCCAAAGTGTGCCCGTGGGGAGAACAGACCTAAGCCTTGTGCTGAGATGGAAAAAGAAGTTTACCTGAAGAGGTTGGGAGCCCATACAATTGCTAAGTTCTTAGCAGGCATGTTTGTGATGGAGCAGCTCCCAGCGAGACAAGCCAAGTGTCTCAGCAGGTACTCCAGCGTCCTGGAAAGCAAGAGCCAAACCTTCAGCACCACTGAGCACGCCGGGCTCACATTCACCAAACAAACCTCACTTCATGCCACTGCTTGTTCTTGCTTCGGAATAGCAAGTAGATCAAGCTTTCCCAAGTGCCACACTGCAGCACCAAGCCCCAGCACAGCACAGCTGCAGCAATCAGCTGCACCAGCCGTGCCCCCGTGCTCAGGAGCTGACCCAATCCATTCACCCCACGCAGACATCCACCACTTCAACACACACAGGCATCACGTTGCCAGCGTGAGACAAAGCCTGCCATCGCATCATTGCCCTCTGAAGTGCAGCAGGGCGGAGCTCCCCAGACTGAAGGCAGCAGTTTTCTGACCTGTAGTGAGGTGCAGGCAGCTGCTGGATGACCTCCTGCATTCTGACCAACCGCTCCTCATCTGTACCGGCACAAACAGCGTCCTGGAAGAAAGCAGAAAGGGAATGAGACACACATCATGCGAGTCAAGCGTATGGGGCTAACAGAAAAAGGGCCTCCGAGCTGCAGAGGGCACTGCTGCTCCCATCTCCCACATTTCCAGTGGCAGGATGCTAACACCAGGTGTTACGGTGCACCCGGTGTGCAGGAAGCACGAGCTGCTTGTTGTACACAGACACCCACTGGATGTCCATCAAAACTTCAACAGAAAAAAGACCAAAAAAAGGTGCGCAGGCGTGTGTGTGGATGGAAAAGGCCACGAAGAGGGACATGAAGGCCATTGCCTTGTGCTTACCGAGAACTTGCCATGCAGCTGCTCGCTCAGCAGAGGGCTCGGCAGCTCCCTGAAGTACATCTTGCACAGGGAGCTCACGCTGTGAATGTCCCGGACGGTGAGCTCCGGAATCTGCTCCGACTCAAAGTCATGGCTGGAGAGAAGGACACAAAAACAGAGGGCTTGGAGAAAGAGGAAAACAACTCCAAAGCAAGACAACATACAGTCCAGAAGCACTCTTACCGCAGCTTCTGGATCTTGGACGCCACGCCGGACAGGCGGTAGATCCCCTGCACCACGCCGTGCTGCTCAATGAACTCAGCGCAGCTCTGCACGACCTGGGGGACTACAGAACAAGGGCCAGCGCTTAGCTGAGCTCCTGATTCAAGTCCTGCTTCAGCCGCTGCCCCTGTCACATCCCATCCACTAAGCCCAGCCGGGCTACTGCTTGCCTCCTCCTCACAGGAGAAAGAAGGCTGTCGCAGACATCGCAGACAGGCAGGAGCCGGGGAGGAAACTGGACACGGACGTGTTCTTGGCTTTCAAGAAATGCCAGGACCTGCCAAGCAGCCTGCAGAAAGTAATTCTGGGGAAGCCAGAGACACTGCCACAAGTCCCATCACAGCTCCCACCGCAATGGAGGCGTGAGACCTCATGTCCAGAAGAGCTAGGAAACTGACGCACTACACTCTCTTGGGCCAAAAGGCTTCCTTTGTTTTCAGGCTAGCGTGGCATTGGCTTACACCTTTGGCTTTAAGCAAATACAAGTGTGCCGGCCTCCTATGAGCATTAGCCTCAGCTTATGTGCAGCCATCAACTCCCATTTCACGTTTCTCCACCGCTATCAACCTGCCCCTTGCTGGACACGATCTCCCATTCATCTTTACATGCCCAACAGAGGGAGGAAGCTCTCAGGAATGGGCTGTTCCTTACCATCACGGCCAGAGTGGAGAAGATGCTCTCCCAGGTCACAGCCAAACACCCCTTCCTTCTCCTTCTCCAGCTCCATCTCCCGCTGCTTCGGTTCCTTTGGGCGGGCCTTCACGAAGGAACGAAGGAAGCTGAGGAGCTTGCCACGCTTCTTTGGCACTGCACAACAAAAGGAAGAAACCAGTTCATTTCAGGTTGGGCTCAGTGGGACCAGGCTGAGCGGAAACACATGCTACAGAGCACGTCAAAGCAGCAAGAACATTGCCAACACTGCATTCTACAAGGATTCGAGCATTTGCCCAAGCCCTCATTCTCACTGCCTACAAAACAGCAGCCCTACGCCCCGTGGGATGCAGGAAGGATCATCAACACAGAGGAGAACGTGGGATGGATCAAGGAGGTATTCAACACAGAACACACCCAGAAAAAGACTCCATTTGACTTCCCCGCGCCATCACATGTAACATCCGTACCTGGCTTTGGCGCTGAATTGATGAGGGCCTCGGGAAGTTTTCCGTTGATGAGCTCCACGCACTCACCAGGGAAAAATCCAACCTGGAACAAGAACAAAAAGAGGGATGGAATACTGAATGCAGCATTTCTCAGGCCTCAACTGTTAAACCAAGACAGATTGGCCTGCAGAAAAGTAACCCTCATTCAACATTTGCAGCCAGACGACCTACAAAAGCAATACTTGGTTCCAGAGAAGATGGCTCTGTCCTCCGTGCTTGTACAATGGACAGAGGTGGTCAACTTCTGACTGCGTATGGAGCACGAGAGGCTCTTGCTTTTAAGTCAAATGAGGAGACGGTATCCCACCCAAGCCCAGAGCCAAAGGGAAAGTCCTTTGACAGCGACACAGGGAAACTGTTGATGTCCAGAAGCCACCCTGTGCAGGCCGAGCAGCTCTAAGCTGACGTTCCTGACTTGACTGCAGTTGCGCCCACGAGTCTGAAGCTTGTGCCTACCTGAAAGCCACGCTTGCCTCTCCACCAGGGGCTCTGCTCCTTTGCTGGCATAGCAGTAATGCACACCAGGTCTCCCACCTGCAAGAGATTGCAACATCAATCCCAGCACAGCTGGGAGGAAAGCACAGCTGAAATGGCACCCTTCTTCTGCACTGCCAAATAGCGCACAGCTTGAGAGCAATTGCACCGGGACAGCTCTTCAGGCATTTCCTGTGGGAAAGCTGAACGTGGAGGTACAAGAGCCACTGCCTTACACACCAGACAGAATACAGTGCAAGCATGCCAAATCAAAACGTCTTTTAGACATGGCTGAACTCCTCCCTGCATCCAACCCAGTGCAAGTCCTATCTGGACCTGCATCTTCTGGGCTTTGCCTCACAAGGCATTCTGAAGGTGTCTGAGAATATTCCTGATGCATTCACACGGTATACTCTTCTGGCCGTGACAACAAGGAACGCCTTTAACTACTTACCTCCAAGGAGAGCTCATCTGCTGCCTGGGCAACGTAGCTCTTGATCACGTGGGCAGCAGCAATAGCTGGAATATTCAAAGATGACTCCTCACGGACCAGCAGGGGCTTCCCCTGGTTCTCAGGCTGAAACAGAGAGCACAGGCCATGGTGAGGAGCTGAGGACAAACAAGGAGGATTTCAGGGTGCCATCTCGATGCCACTAGCAAGGAAATGAAGCTTTTAAGGCAGCTCTTCAGGGACACCGAGAGAGCCGGAAGGATGCTCTCTCTCTTGAAAAGCAGGAGAGCACAACTGTGGCTCATTCTGCTGGCTCAAGTCAGGTAACAGAGACCAAGCAGAGCTTCACACTGTACCTCCGTCAACGCCCGGTCAGGCCCACGGCTGATCTCGCTGCTCGCGATGCCCATCACAGCAGGCGCGACAAGCTGCAACAGAAAAGAAACACATTTCCTGTGCTCACACAGCACTGGATCAAGAGACTTCTTCAGAACTGCTTCTAGAAACAACCACTGTGTGCAGTCTATTCAAACGGGACAGCCGTTTGAATACGCAGCATTGGACCAAGTCGCTGTCCCTCTGCTAGCAGATGGGGACTCTGGCACAAAGCAGCAGATGATTTGCCCGCAGCACGCTGAGAGCGCAGTAGCAGGCCAGGGAGAGGTGTCACTGCTGGGGCTGGAGCTGCTCCCCAGCCCCCGGCTCCCAGCAGCAGCCTCACCACCAGCGCCGGCCGCAGCCTTGCCCACGCATTTCCTCTGCCTGCATCTCTGCTGTGCTCCCTACAGCTGTCGGCCACACTCACACAGCCAAAGCATGCACGCTTGTGCCCCTGGCTCATGTTGTGCAGCTCTGCACAAACTGCGGCTAGGGCTCTTTGCCTAAGGGATTGCCTTCCTTCACACTAGCTGCTCGCAGCACTACAGGCAGCATCCTGCTGAGGGTTGAGCTGGAGAGGAAGTGGAAAAAACCCACACGTGACCAGAGCTGCATTTCAGCTGGACGAGGCTGTGTTACTACACACGGTGTGACTAAACACGGGCTGCTGAACCATGTGGCAATACAAAACATGGCACGTACCTGGCAAGAGATCAGAACAAGGGAGAAGAAGATCCTCGAACCCGCAGCCGTTCCTTGTCACTTTGCTCTGATCTTCCGCGAGCAAAAGCTGCACCAAGGGAGCAGGCGGAGGGTGGGCAGGGGAGGGAGAAAGAGCATGTCAGTGAGCCTCCACAGTTTAGCAAGGAAGGCGAGGGAAAAACCGTGGGACAAATGCCATCTTGATGGATGGCTTTGGAAGTGATGGCCTGGGGGAAAATGGCGTCTGATGGTCCAGATGAAGAAATATGATTCTAGGAGCTCTGCCAGCCAGCACTTCTCAAGCCCTCGCTGCCCACCCGTCTATCCCGCACCGTCTCAGCTTACCTACAAGGCGCTGCACAAGACGGGATGAAGACAAACACACTCAGTAGATGCACAAGTGCAACAAGCCACGTACTCACGCCGAGCTCAAGCGCTCCAATGAAGGGAAGCAGCACGCGCTGCTCCTCCCCTCATTCTAGCTGCTTATGACATCACTAAGGGCCACCCGGCTGCTCCACCATGGACGGACAAGGTGGGGAGGCAAGACCACGTCACAAGACCACAGGATTCCAACAGGGCACCCCAGCGTTCGAGAAATCAGTGCGTGGTTGGAATTCCATCCCAGCCAAATCCTGGAGAAGCTGGCATGGGGTTGTCGGGACCAAAGTGCAGGACCCGGAGCTTGGTGCTGTTGAGCCTCTTGCTGGGCCTATGGCAAATCCACACTAGGGTCCTTCTTTGCATCCACGGGCGGCTTAGAGCAGCCATCTCTTTCACCTGGATGGAAATAAAGGAAGAGAAATACATAGTACTACTACTAGACTGCTTCGACAGTTTCTTTCCCGAGTGCATTTTTGCCTTTTGGCTTCCACGACGACCTCATTTCCTCCTCCTTTTCTTTGGGGGGAAGCTGCCCCCAGTGCCTGAGCTTCACAAGATAGCGTGAAACATGACACTAAGACAAACGCTTGCCCTGGGTGCAGGGTGGCTGTGCTTTGCCAGGCATATAAAGGAGGGTAGGGCTAGGAAACGCCACGTGGCAGCCCCAAGCCTTGGGGGTCTTGCCAAGTCTGCATTCAGTCACTGTGGCCACAGCTGCTGCCTCACTGCCAGAACGTATCCGAGGATACAGATGGACGCAGGCACTCCTGCTCCTTCTGCAAAGCCCTCCTCTGCACAGCCCGTTAGCTGCTGCTCACTGCTACGCCAACCGGGCTCCCCTTTACAGCAGCCTTGGGATAAACACGATTGTACTCTTCCGTGCAGCAGCGAGCTCCAGGGATGAAGCAGCAGACAGGAAACCAACAGAATCTACTGCTGCTGAATCCACCAGCTCCTTCTGTCCACCAAGAGTAATACCAAAGCACAGAACACAAGTGGGATAAGCGCATCTCGCACACGGACAAAGGGAATCAAAACAGCTCCTTCGAGAAGCGCTCGTAGGGTAAACCCAGCCTCAGAGACACAAATGCATCTGGTTCCAGTAAATATGACGGCACCTTGGTGATGAAATGCTGTTCTGCCGCTTGGAGAGCACGGAGCATGCTGTGTTGACACGCACAGCAGCGCGATGCCCAAGCTGAGCACGCAAACCTCCCCAGCACCCCTGGCCAATGCTGCCAGGGAAATGCACGACCTGCAGCCCCACATGGCTCGCTGCACGGACACTGGGGGGCTGTCTTAGTCTCAGGTGGGATCCATTTTTCTTCAGTGTCTGCTATGATGCTACAACAGTGAGAACACTCTCGTGTTTATAGTTTCTGAGAAGCAGACTTGGACAGAGCCAAGGCCATTCTCAGCAAAGCTCTCAAGAAGGAGCTGGGAGGAAACCAAATGAGGACAGCTGACGTCAACGGGCCAAAGGGATATTCCATACCATATGACATCAAGTGGAATGGGTTTTGGCTGGGGTGGTAGTTCATCTCACTCTCTTATTCTGCTTGCCCATTGCTTGGGAGGTGCTGAGCCACTGCTTCTACATCACTCATTAGATACACTCAATGATAGATAGATAGGTAGATAGATAGACAGTCAGATAGATAGATAGATAGATAGATATTCATTACTTCTGTCCTTTCCTCTACCTTTGGAAAGAGATTTCTCTCAACACATGAGTTCTACCTTCTTTTTCTTCCCCCACAGTTCTCTCCCCCATCCCACCGGGAAGGGGGGAGTAAGCAAAGGACGCTGTGGTGCTGAGCACCCACCGGCTTCAACCACAAGACGGCTGAGTGGCAATGGCAGCAGACGTGAAGTGCACTGTGGTGACTTGGAAATTAATGTGGTCTTGACGTACACAAGCACACTGTTTCACTTTCCAGAAAACAACCTATGCTGTCAATGAAACATGGCCCTCACTAAGAACATTTGCAAGGATGCCTTCAATGACTGAGGGCATCGCACGCCATGAACGTCACCCTGCTGACACAATGGCATGGCAAACACAGCAGCAACCCCTGGCACCGATACCTCCGGGTACAACAAGCACGGGGCACTGGGCTGCTTTGGATGCAGTTTCAGCACAGACCTGAGGTCTTCATGGAAAGCGCCTTGCAGAGCACATTGTGTCCTGCACCAGGCAGAGCGCTGCGCACCTCTCATCTTTCCAAACTTTGGGGTTTTGAAGCTGCACATTGTTTCTTGGGAGTTTGTCCCCCACAACTCCAGAGCACTTCCAGCTGCTTCCTGGTGATTCACGGCTTGCACAGTGCCAAACACAACAAAGAGAGGAGGAAAGAAAGAAGCAAAGGCCATGGCTATGCACAGAAGCGTCCGGGAGGAATTCAGCTCCAGAATGAAACCTGCACAAGTCAACTCAACAGATTCCAAGGAATTCATTGACATCTGACAGAATTTGCAACGCCAGAAGCACTGCCACGCCAACAGCACCGTATTTGGAAAGCGGCACGTCCAAATCAGCCCCCTTGCCCTGCTCTACCCGCTCAGCCAAACACAGAAATCAAGATGCTCTTATCCACACATGCAAATCTGGGGGCGAGTAGTAAAAGGCTCACTGGGCCACAGGCAAAGCAGGGAGCAGATGATAGGCAGAAAACAGGAAGGAGCTGAAGACCAGCTCTCCTACACCAAAGACAGGGAGAGCTGAGTCAGCACCACGGGAGGACTTACGACACAGCTTAACAGCTTGCAGAGACCTGAGGTTGCCAAAAGAGGCTGCCAGGGTAACTCTCACCAGTCTTTTGCAGGGCTGTTACAGATGCTTCTGGTGCTGACTTCCACTGCCCTGTGTCATTGGTAGAAAGCCCATGTGAGAAATGCTCAATTGGTCTGGGTAACGCTTCTATGCTTCCACAGTTAGGACTGAAACAAAAGGAAAAAAAAAAAAAAACATGAAACCCTATGACATTTGCCTCTCTACTGCTGCTGTCAGCGTGACATCTAAGATGAGCATTATGCGTCCCTGCACCTGACTGAAGATTCATCCAAGTCTGTGTTCCACACAGCTCCATCCCAGTGCCAAAAAGAAACACGTACAGAGATGTTTAGATGATTCTTTGTGCAGATACAAGTGCAGGTGCATGTGCATTCTCTACAGCAAGAAACAGCAATTTCTCAAGCAGTACGACGGAAGGTCAGTGGAAAGGAAATATAGGATGAACTCTTTTCATATAAAAAGTCCTTGCTAAACCTCTCCCCAACAAAAAGGAAGCCTGCTGGGCATTGTTAGCAGCAGTTCCCAGAACATCTTGCGCCACAAAATGCAGCACGCTCCTTTTTTTCACAGTCCCCTCGTTTCTCTAAGCAGCGTCAAATACCCTCCACTTCAAATACACCCATCAGATCATGAACAGAGCTCAGAAGGGGTTAGGAGTAGAGCGACACACAGCTCCGCTTCGCGCTGAGGGCAGTTTTGGCCCTCCGAGCTTGCCGTAGCCACCCTGCGCTCTGGCGCCGGCGGACCGGAAGTACTCGTAGTCACTATGGCAGCCGCCTGTGGGGGGTTTGAGCTGCGAGGCTGTGGGGAATGGTGCCTTTTGAGAACGGTGTTTTTCTGAGCGTTTTATCTTCACCGGGTGGTTTTCTTCCTCAATCTGTCGAATGAACAGTGATGGAGAGCCCACAAAATTCCAGCCTCCCTCGAAGCCCATCATTATTGACAAGCAGAAGCAGAGAGAGGAGAGGAGGTAGAAGGGGTAGGCCGCGGTGGGGGCCGCCCTCAGATTCCTCAGGGCTCTGAGGCATTGGTACTCGAAAAGTGCGTGTCGGAAGGTGACAGAGACACGGGCCCTGCCTCTGCCTTTGCCTCACATCTCGAGGTCAGCTGGGAGCTGAGTGCAGGTATTTCTGTTTGTGAAATGGAATTCCTCTTTTGCTAAGCATTTTTCATGTCTCCGCAACCCACCTGCATTGCTTTAAGCGGCGGAGTGTTTAAAGTGGCGGTGCTGCCTCTGAGAGGAGAGTGACGATGTGATACGTTGCACACTGGGGGTATTGGTCAACAGTTGGCTGCACGTACCCAGCAGTGTGCCCAGGTGGCCAAGAATGCCAGCAGCATCCTGGCCTGTGTCAGAAATAGTGCAGTCAGAAGGACTGGTGAAGCGATCTGCCGGCTGTTCTCAGCACTGGTGGAACTGCACGTCCAGTACTGTGCTCTGTTTTGGGCCCCTGAGGTTGACCGTGCACGAAACAGGTTGCCCAGGCCCAAATATGCCAGAGTTCAAGGAGCCTTTGGACACCACTCTCAGACATAGTGTGGCTGGTTTTATGTGGAGGCAGGGGTTGGTTTTATGTGGAGGCAGTGGTTGAACTCCTATGATCCTTGTGAGTCTCTTTCAAGTGGCCATTCTACAATGGCCTGGAAGGCTGTTAAACAGCTTTTGGTTGTGGTAGTTGTCAAGGTGATACAAGCATGTAAAATCTGGTACCTTAATGCTACTCCTGTTGGGAAAGAACATTCATAACCAAAGTAGGTAACTTAGAAGACGTGCAAGGAGTAACAGCCTGCAGATGCCTCTGTATTACACTGTGCAGACAGAACAGCCAGCGCTATGGAAACTTAATGCTACTGATGTGGGGGGTGGAAGGAGCAGTTAGCAAGAACTGCATCTCAGAAGGTCTGGCAGACTGGTAAAAGAATGCTATCCAACTTAGCTTACAGGGAAAAGGAGGAACGGCTGCTGTCCTATTCTTTCCTTAGTAAGTAACAGAGTTGGAAGTGTAGAAGAGTGTTAACAGCATATCAACTTAATGACGGTGTAATAAATCAGTGTTATTTGGGTATATGAACAAACATAACAGCCACACAGACCCAAAATCCCTTTTCTCCCACTGGTGTCCAGTAGTCCCTTAGTTTGCTGACAGATCGGGCTGCTTTCTTCTCTTAAAGCAGCACTTGTCTCATTGCTTTGCTTCACAGTCAGAATTCTGACCATCTGACCTTTTTAATACCTTTCTTTTTTCTTTTTTCTTTTTTTTTTTTAATTTTCCTTCTAGCTGCAGGTCAGAATGAAACCTCAACCATGGTCAAAACGGTGGGAGAGGCCAAAATACAACATAAAAGGAATAAAATTTGAGCTACCTGAGAAAAAAGTGAAGGAAGCACAGAAGTGGAAGCAGCCCTGGCTGGAATTCGATATGCTGCGAGAGTGCAATACTTCAAAAATAGAGGAACAAATACGGAGGGAAGCGAGTGAAGAGCTGAACCAAGTAACAGCTTTGAGTTCAGTGTAAGAATTGCCAGTTTTCAAGTTTTGTATGCAAATAAAAGACAGTGAAATTTCAGCAGTTCTTGTCTGAATGTTAAATTGCCCATTCCTGAAAACAAATGTTCCCTTTTCTGACCAGTGTTACAGTGTGTTCAGCCCTGCTTCTGCCTTCCCTTCTAAATCACAGCTAATAGAAGGGGTTTGCAGTTATTGTGTTGTCACTTCCAAATAACTGTTTCTTCTGCCTTTGCCAAGTAGACAGGGGCCAATTGTGAAAATGCTTCATTCAAGATGTTCAGAAGGGGGCTATGGCAGGGAAGCAGATGTACAGAAGCCCAGCTGGACAATCCGAGAGTAAGTGCTGCTTAGCTGTCTTGTAAAGGCATTTTTGAAATGACATCTGATAAAGCACCAATAGTAACCTGACAACAGAGCAGTAATACCAACGTTTTGAAACCAGCTTGCAAGAATGAAGCCAGATTAGCTGTTACTCCAGTCAGATTGTGTGAATGGGTGCAAGGTTCACCACAAAGTGGCACAGTAGGTTCTCAAGGATACTCAACTGGGATGGGGCTTCTGAGCTCCAGTAAAAATCGCCTTCCCCTGCTTACAAGTCACGACAAGTGATGTCTGCAGCCACTGGAAGAAGACTCTACAGAGGTAAAGCGTGATAGAAACTATTCCAATTTCATAGCAGCACAAGACTAATTTCTTTGGGAGCAACTTTCCACATGAATAAGGAAGCAGAGGAGACAAAAGCAAGCACGGAGATCACATGCTTCAGCTGATTACCCATCAGTTGTATTTTCTTTGCACTCAGGAAAGTAGAAGTGCACAATTACTTACAACAGAACTCCTAAATCCTGCAGATAATGAAGCGCCAGCAGTGCCACAGTTTTTTTCCATACTTCACATAACATTCCTGTCGTGTTCAAGACTTGAAAGCGTTAAAAGTCTCATTAACACAAAAACATCTTTACTTTTCAAAATACTGGTTTTGCTTTTATTTTAAAAGTCATTGTTGTCTATAACACTGATGAATGCTATTTACAATTAAAACAGTTTACAAAAATACATATTCTGTAATAAAAAACAACAGAAAAACCATAGGGAATAAAAGCCCCTAAGAGTTAAATGGAAGACCCATACATAACATTTTAGAGAAGCAGGCAATAGCAAACTTAGCAGAATTTGTGACGCAGTGCTGTTTCTACAGTAAAACATCCTTTTTATTCTGCAGCAGTAATATTTACTGCACATATACGAAGTTACACAACATTAGAAATCCAACATGGGTACGGTGAAATGAGGTTTAATGGGTCTTAGAGGGAAGCAAAAGGTAAATGTCCTTAGAGAGCCAATTACTAGAAGGCAACTGGAGTTGTTGTTCTGCTCGTCTGATAAATGAGGGCGGGTGACAACTCCAGGTGTGTGCACAAAGTCCAGTCTGTATCTCAAGTACAAAGCTCCACTACAAATCATAGTCTGGAGAAGAGTAAGTGTAGTTAAGACGTTCTCCTGTGCAACTTCTTACCTTCCTGAACAGCCGTTTACCATCAGTAGATGTTCATAGATCAGACTTCTCACTGCATACAGAATTCCTGCTTCTGTGTCAGGGTCAGAAAGCTATGAGGAACTCACTGTGAGTTTCGTAGAGTTATCTCATTAGGTGGACAATAAGTTAGAGTTCAGTGACTCCCGAGTCAGAGTGATTTGGTGTGGTACTGAAAACAGCTTGTGAAGTTGTCTGCTCACCAGCAGTGGTAACGTTACAGGCACTTACTGCAGTCATCCTTCCCAAAAGAACAAAGCAATGAGGCTTCGTCATATATTTCAGAACACCTGCACTTTACACTGACCATTGTGATTCTATCTAGGAGTAGATGGCATCAGAAGACAGTTGGAAAAATATATATATATATATTTCACAGTAAAACAACCGTAGGCAGTCCAATCATTAAACATGACCACTTTTTTAGAGTGAGCATCAGGCTTGTTTGAGTAAAAGAACTGCTGCTTCAAAGAAATCCTTATTTCCTGATCACAGATTTAAGATGTTCCCGTTTGCACTCTTCAGTGAGCTCTTCAGCAATACGCAGAGCCTTGACTTTCACCAACAGGAGAACAACTTCTTCAGTTTCATCACTATTACAAAAACAAGTTGACATAGCAACACATTCTCACCTGACTTCAAAATCAATAAAGCTAAAATGTGCCTTGAGCTTCACTGACCATTAACTGCACCCAACATCTAGAGCCTCAAACTAGCCTGCACTAGTACTGCAAAAGCAATCCATTTTACATTATGGATTGCATCTTCAGTTCTACGTAGATGTTGGAAGTACATCACTGAAAGTGTTAAATGCATGAGGCTTGAGGAATTTAAGAATCATAGAATCATTAAGGTTGGAAAAAAACACAAAGATCATCTAGTCCAACTGTCAACCCATCACCACCATGCCCACTGAACCACGTCCCTAAAAGAAATACTAACATAAAGAATATGAGGAAGTGCTGCATCCCAAAGAACATGTTGTTTGTTACCTGTGGTTATTCCTGTGAAGCATACGTGCTCACTGAACCAAATGCTGGCAGAAGTTCACTGACTCGGGGAGAGTTGACCCACTTCCAAGATTTTGGAACCACCTTTCTGGGAAGCATGCAACCACCTGTTCACCCAGAGAGTATTTTGAAAGAAAAAATAGAAAGAAAAAAAAAAGGCTTTCAGTAACACTAAGTCACACCACTTCTGACAGACTTCTCCTTTTGGCTAGTTCAGTTATTATTGGCAGTGTTTACTCTTCGAAAAACAAAAACATCATTTTAAGCAGTTATTCCTAAAGCCTGGGAACAAATGCTTGCTTTGAAATTCTTTTATACACCAAGGTCATCAAAAAACAAAGAAACAAACAAAAAAACAACTTCAAATGTTAAATAATTACACACTTCAGACTACATCTGTCCCCATGGAAATAAGACCTTTCACCTCTTTACACTTCTCTATGTTTTCTGGCCCTGGTGGTGTATTGAAGAGGTTCAGAAGAAGGTAACGATTCAGCAGCTTGCTCAGTGCCACACCACGGGCTGTGTCTTCCTGTACAGTCTCATCCCAAAGGAGAACCTTGGAGAGCAGCTGCAGTAATGAAGAAACAGAACATGCATATCTGATGGCTGAGGGTGCGTTAGAACCTCCTTTTTAAACTTAAAAGATACCATGTCCATCCAATCTCAGTACTCAAAAAACAGGATTTATTCTCTCCAAGCTTACTGCCAATCAGTCACTAAAAAACCACAGATCATAAATAATATTTTGAAGTAGATTAATTCTACATGTGCCTATGAGCTGTACCCTCATACATACACACAACAACTCCCAAGGAAAGAAAGAGCATGACACCCTTCCAATTGGTTAACAATTTGCTAACTCCCAAGAAGAGAAAACAGCCGTGCTTTATTTTTTCAGAGAAAAGCCAGTGGTCAAATCTGAAGGTGTACACATGTACAAAGACACCAGAGGTGTGCACGTGTACAAAGACACCAAGCTTAGCAAGAAACAGGGATCAACAGCAATTGAGATCCAATTCTAAGTGAACACTGGAGAGAATCTGTGACAGAATGAAAGAACAACCACTACTGCATATGCTACATAAGATTACATGCCACCAGCCTCACAGCACAGGTAAGGTTGATAGCCTTGGTCCATAGCAGCAAAAAGATTCTTTTGTACTTGACCTCAGTATTATTCGTTAGCAAGAGTTGTCTTCAGTTACCTGTTATCACTGTAGAAATGACTATTTAAAAAGATTTAAGCCCAGCGTAAGAACATCGCTGGTCTCCCCCTCAACACAGAATGGTTAATGTCAAGGTAACTGTTAACCTCAAGGTAGTTCACCCACACAGACACAGTACGTGATCTTAGCAGTCACCAGTCAGAAAGCAGTCGCAAAGCCCACGACTACTGCATACTTCACTGGAGTGTTTGGCAGGACACTTCCTTTTGACTGCATGAGCTGCTAGGAAAGTTAGACTGTATGATGGCACAAACATCAAAACCTCATCAACTGTACTTCTTCATTAAAATAGTTCCTGTCCTGCTTCTCGCCCAGCCCTTTGTGAGTACTCTCCCATACAATTTCTGGGCACGGTTTAGAGGACATTCCCGATAGGCAGCCTGCAGATGATCACCTGCTTTAAAAGACAGCACCAGTAGGGGCTGCACAACGGCAGTCTCAAACACAGATAAGTCACACTAATAAGCTGCTGAACAGATCCAAAGAGTTTAATGCATGACCCGCAGTACTACTTACTCTGGGGTAAACGAATTCATGACTTCACTCCAGAAAAAAGAGTGGCAAACTGTCAGAAGATACCCAACACAAACACATTTTCAACTGTTCTGCACATCACCACTTCTAAAGAGAACCCTGACAGTGAGGATGGAAAACAAACTGAAAGGAGAAAACTTCAATCCACAGTGAAAGACCACTGGTCTCGCTTTTAGAAACATGTATTTGACAAGACATTTAAGTCAGGCAATACACAATCTCAGAAGGTGATACCAGAATCTTATGTCTGTTTCATGTCTGCCAGGTATCAGCACTAAGCTCCCTCTTGTCTTCTCTGCATCTGTCCATGACAAACCCTTACACAACAGCTTGCCCCAGGAGTGAATATGGCAAGTCCTCAACATTCCCAAATTCCCCGATTTTTCTACAGGAATGTGCAACATGGCAGCAGGAAGCCTATGCAGGGCTATCACCATGGCCTTGTTAGCACACACAGCAGGGGAACTGGGACGTTAATGTGTTTTCCTGCATCTAAACCTCATCTTTAGTACGAATCCAAATACACTCATAGAGGAAACAGATCTAAGAGGGAACTGAATCACAGGCATTCAGATATTCAGCACTTAATCAGACATAACTCAGCACTTGAGACTGAATAAAGCTACACTAATACGCTTATACGCACATGCAGGGATTCTATTCTACAAGAGCAACATGGGCACTGTATGCACATACTGAGGAAACAGACCTATCCACAGAGTGCCAATGACTGATCTCATGGAAGGTTAGCAGGAACAGATGATGAAATTAAAGTCTCTTGACTACGTATCAGAGGTGGGTGAGCATAAATAGCTCACTGACGAAAACAGCTAACCTTCCTATTAAAATGCATTAAGCTCTCAGGAATCAGATTTGACTGAAGATACATTTCCTCAAAGACTACAGTCTACTTTTAACTAAAATGCTTTTCACAGACAAGATGGGTGCTTTTTCTTTACCTCAACAGCTGACCAAAACCGTCTGCCTTGGAATTTTGAACATGGCGATGATTTGTCTTCCACAGTGCTGGTCAGAAAAAGAGGAAGAGGAAATAAGGATTTTGTTTGACCTGAAAGTAAGACAAACAGACAATTCATCTCTTAAATACTGATGAATTACAATTATGGATTTCTTTCATATGAGGAAACAGCTGTTAACTGAAACTCCTTGCAATACCCAATGGAATTAGCAGTTGGAAACACTCGAGTATGTGTTTAATGGATTCTCAGCAGAACAGCACTGCCTGTAACCAGACAAACATGCTGCATCAGGCTTAGCAACACTCTTCTCCCAGCTGTGTCTTAACCCCACACCTACCAGACTCTTACCAGTTATCCCCTCTCTAAGACCGTCCAGCAATAAGCATCAGCAATATCAACTATTTCAGGAAAGAAAGGAGGAGTCAGGAGTAGAAGGGGGAACAGACCACCACAAATAACACAAGCCCTCAGATACTCCAAGTTAAGATCACAAAACCAGACTCTGGGCTGTGCCTCATAAACTAAGAACTTTCCATTTATTAAAGCTTTTAGTTAAAGGAGCAAATAAGCACTAAGTTGACTGTGTAGTCACTCTTCTCAGAAAGAGTTCCTAAACATTAATGTTTGGTAACTATTCCTACAATGAAACAGTAGAAGGCACATTTGTTTCATTTGCTCATGGATGTCTACAATATATTTCACCCACGCTTTTGGGGAAAAGGTACAGAAAAATAGAACAAAGGCTAAAAAAAAGAGGTTAGGTTGCAGGTAGACTTGGTGGTCTTTAAGGTCTTTCCCAGCCTGAGCAGTTCTATGATTCTATGACTAAAAATAACAATTTTAAAAAGTAAAAAAATAAAGTCCCAGAGACAGCTTACCTTTTCGGATACAGAGGGCTAAAGACATCTCTTTCAGGCATCTCTTTCAGGTCTGCAGAATTCTGCTGAAAGATCATTCCCGTTAGTTGTTCAGCTGTCAGGATTGAGAGAAAAAGCTCCACGCAAAAATTTATCTAATGATACCAAAAGATTCCTATTTAACAATTTCACATGGATTCTAATCACTGAATGGACCAAAGCTGCAAGCTAAAACTGAATGTAAAGCTAGATTTCAGAGGGTAGGGTTGTCAAAATGTCAGCAAACAGCTCCACATTAATAAAGATGCAAGTGATTCACATACAAGCAACCTGACAAGAGGAAAAGATGCACTCCTTCTAGTTAACAACACTTATCTCAAGCTCTGGAATGCCTCTATAACCCACGGCAAAGCTCCTGTACAGAAGTCTTCCCTGCAAGCAGCATGCCCCCGTCCTGCACTTTGGCAAAGCCTTTTTCAGGAAAAAAGAGATACAGAAGACCACAAAAAGACTTCTGCGGTTTTGAACAACTGCACAGATTGAAATACCCATTACATTTCATATTTTGTATGTCTCTTAAAAGCTCAGACAGGAAAATCCTTCTTCTGTTATTCAGCAAATGTGCATCGTGCCTCTCCCAGCTCCTCGTGACCTGCTCACTAAGGCAGTTCAAATCTCAATTTAAAATACATTCCAACTTTGGACAAAAAACTGATTAAACTAAAGAAGCCTACAGTCTTATCTATTCTTCCTAAGGCATTGGTCAAAATTGTTTGAAAGCATCAATTCTGTGCTGTAGAAAATAAACAATATACCATTCAGAAGGAGTATTTCTTCACTCTCCCTTGAAAATCCTTCTCAATACGGGAGGAATTTTGCTCTCATATCCTGACCAACCTTTGCTCTTCTGGAATTCAGTCACCTCTGTCAGAGCCAGTTCTTCATCACTCGGCATGCCTTCGTGGTGACCAGCTGTTTGTGAACGCTCTCTCAGCTGCCGCCTGCAAGTCCTGCATTCTGTAATGAACTCAGGTGAGTTATTCACCATGTACATACGTAAAAGAAAGCTCAGTGATATACTAAGAACACCCGGTGAGAGCAATAGCCTAAGGAAACACAGTGAGGAAGCAGAAGTAAGTATGCAACCCTAGAGACACAGGCTGTAACAGTAAGGTACTTTGTGAGCTGCCAAAGGACATTAAAAGCATCTCTAGCGACCTTCACTTCACCACATTCATACTAGGAACTCCCCCCACCTGAAACACCAAACATCTAACATGGTACTCAGCACTATCCCTGCCAGAGGTAGTCTGTAAGAAACTACTGCGCTCTCAACAGTCCATCATCTCAGTTCTATGCAGCTTATGCAACAACTTGCATAGAAACTGAGACTGCATCCAAGTCTCACTGGGGCTAAAAAACGTTAGTCCTGTCACCACATACCATAAGAGCATGCAAAATCAACAAGAAAATTATATTTATACCTATCATTTGCATAGCATACCTCTTGTATGTAAATATTGGCATTACTTAACGTTAAAGGTTAACAGTTTGCTTCAAGCAAAGTTTTATTACGTCGTTTTTCAACCAGTAAAACTCTTAAGTCCTTACCTGTGCCTAAACAGTGCTGAGTCAAGGCACCAATGCAACTGGAACGGTTTCAGAGCTCCCAGTAACTTAAGGGCAGCAGCACACCCTGACGTTCAAAATGTAGCACCTGGCCTACGCTGATAACAGAGGGTAGGTTAGATGTTCTGATGCACCTATTAACATTCAGATTCCAATCAGCACGAAGAAAACCCCCCATTAACAAACAGATGGTTTCCATGTACCTTGAGCTTTGGAAAGGAAAGGCATTTTTGCATGTGTGTGTATCATCTCGCTTAGTAACTGCAAGGATTTACCTTCACCCCTGTGTAAGTAACAGGAAGCAGATACACACTTACTACAGTTAGATGTAATTCTATGTACCTTCGATGCTCACACATTTTCAGAAGCTTCATCTTTTCATCACTCTCCAATCCAGCATTACTTGGTTTGCCATTCCCAGCTACCAGAAGACAGGAACAAGACAAAGAGGTGAATGCAGAACACTGATTCTGCTTCTGCTCTTCATTTGGAAACTAACCAAAGTAAATAAAACCTCCTGATGATAAATTCACAGTCTCCAGTCTAAAGCACAGTCAGTATTATCAGTGAACTGTAGGACAGCTGTGGCTGCTCCCTCGTGCAGGGGGATTGCCAGGTCACGGCCTGAACCGGGAGGTGAGCACCTGAGTGAGCACAGGGAGGGACCCCAGATCCACCCTTCCTCTCTGCCCTTCTCAGTGACACTTCCAGCTGTGCTTCCCAGAGTGCACACACACTCAGAGTCTGCATGCTTTGCACCCACCCCACCTGCACACCAGTTAGAACCAGAAAGGGCTACATCCCCGAGCTCACTCTTCTCAAGCTGCTGCCAGTTATCAGTCAATCCTTCCTTGTCCTCCTGTTCTACAGTGCCTGCGTCCCAAACAACCTAATATCTACTGGAAAACTGACTCAGTTTCTCTTTTCAAGTACTGATAGACAGCCACTGAGATCAGTAATTCAAAACTGACCGAGCATTTGGTCATGCTGTATTCACTATTCTACCACGGAGAAGTGATACTACGCGTCCTACTTGGGTAAGGATTTCAACTAGGACATCTAGTACAGTATGCCCACTGACAGCAGGGAGGGAGAAAACGTTACACATGAAAATAAAACATAATCCAAGAATTAACTGTGTGTTTCTACTTAAAGAATGAGATTTCAGTAAGAAAGTAACTGGTAACTTCATACTAACTTGTCAGATGCTGCATATAAGTAGATTCTGTTTCCAGCTCATCTTGCCTTCGCTTCAGTACCGACACGGCTCGCTGCTGGAGAAGTGCACGTACAGCAGATTCGAGCTCAGTTATGTATTTCAGCTGAAATATGGTAAACAGCAATCAGGTTTGAATAAAACAAATGAAAGAACAGTTTTCACAGGCTTTCAAGCATGAGGGTGAGATGAGAACAAGAGCATTAAAGTCTGAAAAGCAAGAGCCTGCTCACTGCAGGTTTTTCCAGGCTGTTTAAGACCGAAAGCCACAAACTGAATGCCAATTGCCTATTACAGGACTACCAAAGACCCTACCAAAAAGCGTTCAACAGGACACTATTGGTACAATCAGTTTGCTTCAATCTGCCTTTGAACACCTCGCCATCACAGGAAACATCTCAACGAAACCTTGTACAGTTATGTACAGTTACATAAAAAACACCTCAGGCTGCAGCACAACTGACAGTAGTTGGATTTGACAGTGCATTCTCTGGAGGGTACCCTCATCGAGGCCAAACTTTGTGCAGCATCTTCCAACCTTCCATCTTTTTTTTATTTTCTATTTTTAATAGTTAAGGTTTGCAGTTAAGGAAAGCAACACAGCTGATAACATAGACAAATCCTCACACAACCCAGCTAAATACCAACTCAAACCTAATGTAAGATCCTTATTACTAGTCACACATTGCAAAGCCAATACATTTTGAGATCCCTAAACTGAACGCAAGTCCCACCTCCCATTCAGCTTTGGGACACCCTGGTTACTACACCTGAAGAAAACTTCTTCCAATAACATTCTGTTTTTCTCCATCACAACCCAGGTGAGCCCACAGCTCAAGCCAGCGTACATATACTACCTTAACCATTTTAGGTTACTGTGAGGGGTGGTCTGTTCCTCCTTTGTTTCCTGTTACTGGTCATCTCTCATCATCATTTCCAAATAAGAAATCTCATTTTTGCCTTGAGAGAATGCAGGTTCATCATCTTAAAGAAATGGGTGGCAGTGAAGGGAAGGAAAACACGCGTACTTTTTCATTGAAACAGTTTACTAAGTTCTCTACGTATGTTCTCATGCCCCTGTAGAACCTGTAATTCATAGCAGCATCTGAAGGCTTCTCTCATTCCTGGGCAGTTATCTTTGAACTGTCAATGCTCTCCACGTGTTTTTCATACTCCCTCTGGTGGGCACGGGGCACATCCTGCAACGATGCCATCCTAAAAAAGAACACACTCAGACAATTAAAACCACGACAAGTCAACAGTTAACGCATTCCTGAACATCTTCCGCTTAAAACAAAGCACAAAATCCTTGCTAATAGCAGCACCTGCATCGGAGCAAAGAAGAACTGCAAGACTTACCCATACCAACGTTTACAGAAGCACTGTGTGTGGACAAGATTCATGCTTTGGAAAACACCAAATGTCACTGACGTAGTGGTAGTTCTGAAGGTACCCCCACTGACATTTTACCCATATTCCTCTACACAGCACGCTCCTAAAGAGCATAATATGGCAAGTGTAGCGACGTTACACTGAACAGATTCTACCCAAGTTGATGTGGGTAGGAATACAGCACACATCAGTGCGTCCCACTTAATTTATACCAACTTAATATCACCAAGCTATTACTACCAGACATGTTCTCCCTCCCCTTCTTGTTACTTTCCAAATAGGTCTCCCACTCTCGATAGTCTTTCACATTTGATTGTACTTGAACTCCCCGCATCACTTCATCCATTTCTTTCAGGTGATCAAGGCCAAAAAAAAAAACAACAACATACAATTCCACAGAAATATTTAGTCCACTTCAGTGGAAATTCTTTGAACACAAGCAGGCCAGCAGCAGTCTGTACAAAAGAGTATACATACACAGAGGTTCACACAAGTTAACGGCAGACGTTTGTGTTTCAGCTGCACGATGTCTGAACTGATCAGTACAGCTGCTTCTGGCTGCGTGAGCACTGAGAGGTGATGGGGATGGCTATCTCGGTAGCTGCAGACGCCTGACCCCACCTGTCCTTCACATCTAGTGAAAACAGATGAGGGACATCCTGGTTTAGAAGGAGGAGATGGCTGAGCCGGCGGTCCGAGAACCGGCAGCTCGCCCGCACGCGTAGCGATTAGGAGCAACAGTTGCTGGTTTGGAGTCGTCGGGCGCATGCTCGCTGTGACCTGGAGGACCAATCACAATAGAGAGCGGCGGATGAGCTGCACAGAGCGGTTACGAAGCCACTTCCGCATTCCTACGCGCACGCGTTGTGCCGCCTGCAGGACTGAGCAGCGGACAGCGGCAGTTCCGCGCATTGGCCACGAGGTGGCGGCAGAGACCGCGGAAAGAACCTCGACGGGATCGATGCGGCCCGCGGCGCAATCGCTGGCGGTCAGTGCTCTGTCGGGATGACGGGGGAGGAACACGAAGTTAGAAGTGGGGGGCGGTGGGGGTGAAGACGAAGAAAACAGAGGGAAACTCCTCCAAACTCAGGAAAGCCGTGCTAAGAGCTTTACAAAAAGAAAATAATAATAATAATAAAAAACAAAAGATAAAAAAAAAATTTCCAGCATCTGTTGCACTGTTTTTAAATACTCACGTACCAAAATGTAACTGCCCAGTACATTTAACGACAACAAAATTAAAGCACGTTGGCAGAAGGCAGAGCGCCATATTGGTGTTCACTCAGCCTCTGTCTTCTTCGTGCTTTAATATATTTCACAGCTACCTTATGTAAATCACAGCTACCTCTGGAAGACAGCCCGAGAGCTGTGCAGGTCCATCAGGCTCAGCTGCAGCTTTCATCTGCCCTTCTCTGGCCCTCCTGCAGCTGGAGAGAGAGCACAGGAGGGCACGTGGGATGCAGACCCTCCCCAGTCAGCCGCAGCAGTCGCTCCTGCCAGCACTCCCTTTCCCCCACATCTTTCCCATTGGACAGTCTGGAGCCCTGTGTGGCAGAGGAGGAGAGAGCTGCAGGCAGAAGGAAAATGGGCTGCTGGGATTCCTCCATCCCACTGCCAGGTGTCTTCTCTGGCATTTTGGGGGTGGGAAGGGAGTTGTGGGAGCACCCGTGGGGCTCCGGGCAGGAGGGAAGGAAGCAAAGATGCAGCTGCAGGCAGCGGGCTCTGGGCTGGAGCAGTGCAGCCAGGCACAAACAATGGCAACGTACACACACAGATAAACACCCAGCACAGAATCTGGCACTCTACGGTCCTCCCAGAGCTTGTTACTGCTTTTTAGGCTGCTCTACAGGTATTCTGTCCTTTCCCATTCATTCCCCTGTGTCTTGCCCCCTTCCTTCACCCCGTCCCTTCCCCACTCCTTTTCCAGGCTTTCCCTTTCCTTTCCCTGCTTCCTTCCCCACGCCTTCCCCCTGCAACAGCCCCATGTTCTGCTGCTGTTCTCAGCTGACAATCCTTACACCGCACTGTTCAAAGACATCGGATCAGACTGCACACTGGCACTGATTTTAAAACAACAACAAATACAAATATTATGTATACAAGTATTATGTGTGGATAACAAACTCCTACCTGCTTGAAGACCAATAGCAGCTCCTCATCCTGCAGTAACTCCTGCACACGGCCAGGTCTCCCGTGCAGGGATTTGGCATCTGCGGTGGCTTCGCAACACTGGATTTGAGTCTTTGACTTCCACCTCTATCTGCTCGACAGCTCCCCCCCTCAATCTGCTCTTGTGCTCCACAGAGAGATCCAAGGCATGAAGAGGTGCAGTGCAACACAACTGGGTAACGCTCTTGAAGAATGGCAACACCTGAGCAACACAGAGGAAGGTGGAAGGAATAAAAGGGCAAAGCAAGGCAAAACCTCGGGGAAAGAAAGGGAAAGGTGAGAGGAAAATGTCACACAGCCTGCAAGGTGCCCTAAAGAGCCATAACAAAGTCTGGCAGCACTGCCGTGTTGTGCAATGAGAAAGATTTGTATATTTACATGGTCCTTACCTGTTCAGGCAACCAGTCACCTAAGTTGGGTTCAGGGGAATTATGGGACATGCAGCTTTCCAATCCTGAGCAGCATATGGACAAGCAAGGAGAAGGACAAAAAGGATGGCAGAGTACTAACAACACAGACAGTGCATGTCCATGCAGACTCGCAAACCCACAGCTTCCTGGGTTGTTTCTGCTTTTGTAGCATTTGCGTGCTGCAGATGAGGAAAGCGCTCTGCTGTTTGAGTCTTCTTCTGCAAGAGCAACCCAGAGGTAAATGGCAGCTAACCTGCAGACCGAGCACTACTGCCTGGAGTTGGTCAGGGGGAGCTCCTCCTGCCGCTGCTGGATGGTGATGCTGACAGGGCTGCAGATGCTCTGCAGGGCCAGCTCGTAGCTGGGAGCCAGGAATGGACACGGTGGGAGAAAGGAGAGAGCTGTCGGGGGCCAGCCGAGGCATCCCTCACTCAAAAGCTTTGAAGCTGCACGCTGCTTCTTGGCACTTTGTCCCCCACAACTCCAGAGCACTTCCAGCTCTTCCCTGGCAATTCACGGCTTGCACAGTGCCAAACGCAACCAAGAAAAAAAGGCAAGAAAGAAGCAAAGGCCATGGCTATGCACACAAGCGGCCAGGAAGGGTTCAGCTCCACAATGAAACCTGCACAAGTCAACTCAACAGATTCCAAGGAATGCATTGACATCTGACACAATTTGCAACGCCAGAAGCACTGCCACGCAAACAGCACCGTATTGGGAAAGCAGCACGTCCAAATCAGCCCCCTTGCCCTGCTCTACCCGCTCAGCCCAACACAGAAATCAAACACACAAACTCTCTTGCTTTGGCTCACGGCAGCCATCAAGCTCATGCTTTACTGACACAGAGAACTCCATCTCCACCTACTCCGTGTCTCGCTCACCACAAGCTCAGCTGGGAGCTGTCGCTCAGCCTGACACCACAAGCAGAAAAGAAATGTACATAAGCAGATGCTCTTATCCACACGTGCAAATCTGGGGGCGAGGAATAAAAGGCTCCTTGGGCCATGGGCAAAGCAGGGAGCAGATGATAGGCAGGAAACAGGAAGGAGTTCAAGACCAGCTCTCCTACACCAAAGACAGGGAGAGCTGAGTCAGCACCACGGGAGGACTTACGACACAGCTTGAGAGCTTACAGAGACCTGAGGTTGCCAAAGGAGGCCGCCAGGGTAACTCTCACCATTCTTTTGCAGGGCTCTCACGGATGCTTGGGATGCTGACTTCCACTGCCTATGGCATCTGTAGAAAGCCCAGGTGACAAATGCTCACTCTGTCTGGGTAACGCTTCCATGGTTATCACTGAAACAAAAGGAAAAAAATAAAAAGCATGCAACCCTATGAAATTTGCCTCTCTACTGCTGCTGTCAGCGTGACATTCAAGTCTGTCTTCCACACAGCTCCATCTGAGTGCCAAAAAGAAACACGTACAGAGATGCTTAGAAGATTCTTTGTGCAGATACAAATGCAGGGTGCATGCGTATTCTCTACAGCAAGAAACATTAATTTCTCAAGCAGTAGTATGAAAGGTCAATGGAAAGGAAATAGATGATGAACCCTTTTCATAGAAGAAGTCCTTGCTAAGCCTCTCCCCATCAAAAAGGAAGCCTCCGGGCATTGTTAGCAGCAGTTCCCAGAACATCTTGCACCACAAAATGCATCACGCTCCTTTTTTTCCACAGGCCCCTCATTTCTCTCATCAGCATCAGATTCACTCCACTTCAAATACACGGATCAGAACAGCCCTTCAGTTTGGCTGAGGTAGGAACCCACTGCTGGCATATCCCCCAGTCCCGTTCCCCACTATGTCCAGCACTGGTGGAAAGTGGGGAAAGGAAGAGCAACTGCCATCACCTACCCAGACATCCGCAGGGCCTTCCATACAGTCTCACATCACAGGGAGAAGCGGGAGAGCTCTCGTGGCACAAAGAGTGCACTTTGGCCACAAGAACCCCAGGCACCGCTACAGGCTTGGGGCAGAGTGGCTGGAAGACTGTGTAGAAGAAATGGACCTGGGGGCGTTGATTGACGCTAGACTGAACACTGCCAGCACTGTGCCCAGGCAGCCAAGAAGGCCAATGGCATCCGGGCTTGTATCAGAAATAGTGTGGCCAGCAGGAATAGGGAAGTAATTGTCCCCCTGTACTCAGCACTGGTGAGGCCGCACCTCGAGTACTGTGCCCAGTTTTGGGCCCCTCACTCTAAGAAAGACATCCAGGCCCTGGAGCGTGTCCAGAGGAGGGCAACAAAGCTGGTGAGGGCTCTGGAGCACAGGCCTTATGAGGAGTGGCTGAAGGAGCTGGGATTGCTCAGTCTGGAGAAGAGGAGGCTCAGGAGAGACCTTGTTGCTCTCCATAACTACCTGAAGGGAGGCTGTAGTGAGCTGGGGGCCAGCCTCTTCTCTCGGGTGACTAGTGATAGGACTAGAGGGAATGGCCTCAAGCTGCGCCAGGGAAGATTCAGGCTGGACGTTAGGAAATACTACTTGTCTGAAAGGGTGGCCCGGCACTGGAATGGGCTGCCATTCCAGAGAGGTGCTGGAGTCATCAAACCTGGTGGTGTTCAACGAGCGTTTGGATGTTGTGTTGAGGGACGTGGTTTAACGGGAACCATTGGTGAAGGGCGAACGGTTGGACTGGATGATCCTGTGGGTCTTTTCCAACCTTAGTGATTCTAGGATTCTAGGAAAGCTCGGAGAAGGCTGGAGAAATCAAGGTTGCCTCTAAGGTGCTGCTTTCAAACAGCATGAGTTGTTGGGCATGAGACGGGAAAGACAAGGTTCAGGTTCCAAAGGCTTCCAATCCCCGTTGATCTGGCTGTTGGCAAAGACAACAGCTGCCTGCTTTCCAGCAGGGTGATGCTCACCCAGCAAAGCACTCACCCAGCAGATGCCTTTCCTACAGTCACAGCATCAGCAAGGTAGGAAAAGACCTCTGAGATCATCCAGTCCAAACACCCACCTACCACCAATATTTCCTTCCCACTAAGCCACGTCCCTCAGTGCAACATCTAATGTCCCTTGAACACCCGCAGGGACAGTAACTCTATCACCTCACTGGGCAGCCCCCTCCAGCGGCTGACTACCCACTGGGAGAAGTTCTTCTTCACATCCAACCTCAATCTCCCCTGAGGTAACTTGAGGCCATTCCCTCTAGTCCTAGCACTAGTTCCAGGCGAGAAGAGGAACACCCCCACCTCCACATAACCTCTCGTCCGTCACGTAACTGGACAGAGGGAGGTCTTCCCTGTGCCTCCTCTTCTCCACACTAAGGAATCCCACTTCCCTCAGCCGCTCCCCACCAGACTTGAGCTCTAGACCCCTCACAGCTTCATTGCGCTTCTCTGGACACACTGCAGGCTTTCAGGGTCCCCCTTCTAGTCAGGGGCCCAGAACTGAACACACTACTCAAGGAGAGGACTCACCAGTGCTGAGTGCAGTACAGTGGCGATGATCACTTCCCTGCTCCTGCTGCCTCCGGCCCTTTGCAGTGCACTTCCACTCTAAACCGTTCCTTCTGCGCTACCGCTCGGATCCTCCCTTAGGGCTGGAGCTGAAGATGTCAACACAACACAAAGAACACAACGTGCAACTGGAAGGCATGTCTCAAAGCCTGAAGAGTGAGAACGGGACCCTGCAGTTAGAGACTCTGAGAAGGGCCTCACAGGATGCGCTGGCAGTGAGAATAGCCTTCATGTGCAGAGATCTCGGAAACCCAAAATTCCAGGGTTAGCACTGGAAATCTCCGGAGAGGAGAGGAGGAGGTGAAACTGAAATGTCATGCTAGTTGTTTATGTAGTGATGAGAGTTTGGGAAGGGAAAAGTTGCAGAAGGACGCAGGCTGAGGAAGGCCAAGATGAGCAAGGTGGAACAGGGTGGTAGATCCAAAGAGAGCTGAGCAAGAGAAAGGAAAAAAAAACGGATTGAGGAACAGAGATAGTAAGGCCATTGGCAAGAGCAACAGCTGTTCCTGTTGCGGTGCTAGAGTAGAGCCCTAGGACACAGAGGTCCCCTCAGAAAGAGGTAGGGGGGGGGCCTGGAAGAGCCCGTGGAGGGGGAGGCTTCCAGCCCTGCTGGACCAAAAGCACTGTGCCAACTGCAGGGAAATGAGACAGCGGTGCACAAATCCAACCGTCTCTGATTGCAAAAGCTGAAGAATGGGAACCTGGGAAGTTATTCCTAGCAAATCCACCGGTGAAATCGCAGCTAGGAGAGCAGGAGAAAGAGGTTTCTTTTCCGGTGGGCACGGGTGCCTCTTACCACCCGGAGATGATTTTGCAACACAAGTCGGAGCTACTGCCCAACAAGAAAAGGCTTCCCTTTTGGGATCAGTTCAAGAGAGGCTGAGAAAATAAGGAGGAATACATACATGCCTGTACATGCCAGGTTCTCCAAAACCTAGGAAGCCTGAAATAAGTGCCTTGACAAGAGCCTGACATAGCATCTGTCCGTATAATTACGCAGTTGGGATGCTACATGCTCATAGGACCACCTGAAGAGAGCAAGGATTGCTCACACACAAGGAAAAACAGCCTGATGTAAATCAACAAAGAGCGTGGCTACCACCCATTGTCAAGGACATCAGAAAGGGAACACCGTACCGGAAACTGGAGAGAAGATGGTGGATCAGGGGGCAGAGCAGGTCGTTGAAGAGGGCTTTAATTCCAGACCGTAATCAGAGGTTACAAAGCACGATCCTAGTACTAGCAAAGGGCTACAAGTGGGCCTATTGGGAAAGGGAACCTTCCAGGGCAACAGTGACAGAGTGACTTCCTGAAACCCCCAAGAAAAGGGGGGGATCACTGGATGTTGGCACTAACTGATAGCTTTTGGGGATGGCCAGAGGTATTTCCCTGGAGGACTCCTAAGGCTCGGGAAGCAACAAAAATGCTGTTGCATGCTGTTAATTCCAAGGTTCGGGGTTCCTGGAGCAATCTCAGCAGATCGAGGCCCACATTTTTGCCAAGGTGGTCCAACAAAGAAGCACATGACTGGGAACTGATTGACTGGAGCACTGACGCTCCAGTGCACCATGTATTGCCAGGCGACCGTGTTTACGTACAATCTCCCTCCGATGTACCTCTGGAACCAAAGTGGGAAGGACCCTACCAACTTCTCCTGACCACCCACACCACAGCCAAGGTAGAGGGGCTTACACCGTGGATACATCATACCTGCCTGAAGAAAGCACCAGGACCACAGTGGACAGCACAAGAGAGAGGACCGCTGAAAATCAGGATCCAAAAGCACGGATAAGAGTTTGAGAATGGTCAGTATGACTGGGGTAGTAGTCACAGCTTGGCAAGAGAAGAGCTACTTCCGAAGAACTGAGAAAATGGGCCAGGCTCTCAACAAATCTTCTTGGATATGCAATGCCCTCCCTAGAGGGGAGGGAAAGGTGCCCGTTTATGGGATAGTGGCACTACATTGGACCCTTCTAGATGGGCTAGAGCACGGAAAGTGTAAGTTTGAGATAGAAGACAAGCCACAAAAGGGACCTACATGGGATTGACTAGTTACTAACTCTACTAGGTCTATCTCTTCAGACAGAAAAACTGATGGTAAAGGTGGGGTGGGGGTTGGCTGACAGAACTGGACAGGCATAGGGTGTAGTTGGGGGTGGAACCAAAGTGTGGAGTGTGATCCTAGAATCGATAAGGAGTCACACTGGCTCTCGGAGAAGAACATACTCGAAATTGTAGGGATGGGAGCATCGTTCACTCTTCAGGAAAAGATGGCCAGGCCATGTCAGTTACCTCATGGATACCACATGGTGGTTATGTGGGGACGCTCAGGCACGGAATGCAGTACCTTTACATTGGACAGGGACTTGCACTACAGGATACTTAATAGCCCAGACCACAGTGCATGAGGAGATCCCTTGGGGACTCCTGAGGACCCCTGGGATTCAAACGAAGTGTACAAACAACCCCCTAGCTATATAGAACAAGGGATACCACCGCTTTCCGAGAGCCCTTATCCCGGCCCTAGGAGTTGCCCAGCTAGAAAAAGCTAGAGTCAATATCTCTGCAACTCTGGAAATCATAGAGAATGGCACAACGGATGCATTACGAGCAATCCAAGAAGTATCCCCTTTATCCAAAGCAGTGCTCCAGAATAGGATGGCACTAGACCGATTAACAGCCAAGGAAGGAGGGGTATGCACAGTAATAAGTCAGAGTCGCTGTGCTTACAGCAAGAAGGATTTAAGAATCGAGAGAGATTGATGGAAAGTTTGGGAACAGACCAAAGTCCTGCCTAGGACAAGTCAGGATGACCCCAGCTGGGAAGGAGATTTAAGGAGCTTGCATACTAGCTGGCTACTGAGTCTAGGATGGTTAAAGCAGCTCTTCCTAGTTTGCATCCTCTTGGTGCTGTTGGGAGGTTTTACCTGTGTCATGATGAGATGCTCTGCCTGCCTGTGCCGGCGTACTAGAAAGAAAAAGGAGATATGGAAGAGACATGCCTTGAGGCCAAAGGTGGGAAGTAGGGCCTATTTTGGGACATGTAGAACAGAATAAAAATGATCTAGCAGGTAGAAGCCCTGCTAGACTATAGAAAAGGGGGGAACTGAAGAGTGAGAACAGGAGCCTGCAGTTAGAGAGAGAAGGGCCTCACAGCAAGAAAAGGGAAAATAGCTGCACAAAGTAGAAATAAGAGGCAAACAAAGGGAGTTCAGATAGAGAGTGTTAGAAAACAAGGGATTGCAAGCACTTTCACAGACACTAGGTCAGGAATAACAGGGAGGATGAAGGCCATCGAGATAAGGGCTGGAGAGCAGCTCGAAAACACGGGGCAGGGAGCTGATTAGATGTCTACAGGGCAAGTTAGTGTGAATGTTAGGTGGAGCGATCCCCCTTGCACCAGGGAGTACGCGCATCACCAAGAAACACATGCCTGCTCTATATCCTATACCGGCTATACGGTCTGATTGCCACACATCAAGCCCAGAACAGACACCTCTCTCACCTTGGGCACAGCTCACCAACCAAGAGCCAGGCCTTGACAACTTGGTTGATCTGAGAAGACGGGAGGGGGCCGCACATCACACCAGAAGTATCCATTTCACTTGCAGCTCCATGGAGAGAACAACACCAACTAACAGGCCTGAATGAATTCGCTCACAAGATGAACAATGAGATTGTTCTTCATTAAAAAGCACACAGAGATTCCTAAACCAAAAAGAGAAGGGCAGCACTTCAGATCGGCCAAAGAGATTCCTGTTCCTACGCCTCATGCTCTTACACCAGCTTGACTCGCCTCATCCCCTTCCCCTACTCCTCCGTGATGCCCACTGGCTTCAAGTCAGGTCGCAAACACATAGGACTCCTTCCACACAACTCCAGCAGAAAGGATGTCACACTTGTTCCATACACATACAAATGAACCAAGCAGTGCTATCACACTCACTTAACACACGCAGAAGCAGCCAAACCCTGAGCACGTACATCCCCTCCTGCACTACTGGAGCCCACAGCTCACCTTCACGCCTCCGTGGATTTCTGCTCTTTTACACTGACGCAGCCTCGCTACAGCTCCATGGCTGTCACACAAGGCCTGCAGGACCTCTTGCTCCGCAAATCCCGTCTGCAGGCATTGCTTCATGAGGTTCACCACCTGCCCTGCTGAGCAAAAAGAAGCACTGAGAACGACAGCAAAGCGCACTGGATTCCACCTGGCCTGCTCCTCCACAAGCCTCACTCCTGCCACACACATACCCTGCTCTGCAGACTCAGCCCCAAAGCCTGGCTGAGCATCAGCACATGCATCATTCTTCAAACGCCCCAGCCCAGCAGCAAGGGAACAAAGCGTTGCAACAGCTGAAGCAAAAATGCTCGGGGACATTCCTGCTAGCGCTGAACGTGAACAAATCTACCACTGAGCAACAGGACGTGGGACAAACAGCAGAAAACAACCAACGTGCACAACTAACTCGTTGCCGGTTGGTCCAGATGTCTGTATGCTCCCTCCCACGGCCCAGGCCAAGCTTGCTGAGCTGCTCCTCCTTTGTGCAGGACGACAACGGTGCCCATGGCATGTGGTGGCTATGCACAGCATGCCTTCTACTTGCTTTTCCTCTCTACGTCTTCCATCACCAAACAGCACCTCCAATCTCTCCCGGCTAAAAAATCACTTGGGGAAAAAAAGAACTGGCAACCTGGCTTTTCAAATTACAACTTGATGCTTTAAAGCAGAAGCTCACCTAGCAAGGACACCTACCTTACACAAGCTCAACCTACACGGAAAAGTTATTCCACTGCGCCTGCACTCTTGGCACGCATTTTCAGCTGCAACAGTCAGCCCAGTTCTCAGCACAGCTTTACCATCCACAGAAAGCCAGTTCACCGCCGCCATCTTTTTCTCTCTTCTGAAACACTCTACTGCTGCAAGAAGCAACGATTACAATCACACAATCACAGAACCGTAGGAGATGGAAGGGACCTCTAGAGATCATGGAACCCTACCCCCCCGCCGCAAAACAGGCTCCATACAGCAGGCTGTACTGTAGGCATCCAGCTGGGTTTGGAATATCTCCAGAGAAGGACAATCCACAACCTCCCTGGGCAGCCTGGCTATATACCACCCCACCCATAACCTCCCCACAGCCACCTATAGCCACAAATCCTCCGATGGCTCACCACAGCCCCAGATCCCCCCTAGAGTACCCCTCAGCTCCTTATAGACCCATACGCCTTAACAGTCCCTGCACAGCCCCCTACAGTAGCCCTATATCCCCCTGTAGCCTCCTCGCAGCTCCCAGTAGCCACAGCCCACCTTAGCCCCGGTTCTGGGGAGCTGCAGGGGGTCTGGGGTCACCGGGTGCAGCGCTGGAGGGGTTGGGGGTGGGGCACTGTTCTGATGCTGGCAGCAGCACTGTGGCGCTGGGGGACCCGAGGCCTCCATCCGTCCCAAACCAACGGCCCATCCCACAGCCCTCATCCCAATCCCACAGCCCAACCCCACGGGGGGTCCACGGGGGAGGAAAGGGCAGTGTGCTTGGGGGGCCGCGCAGGGCTCCTCTCCCTCTCCCGCTCCCGTTTTCCCGCACACCTCCGGCGGAGCTGTCCTCAGCACTCGCTCCCGTTGTGCCGCGGCTTCCGGCTCGGTGCTGCCCGGACAGCTCCGGCTGACGACGCGCTCTCCTGCGGGGCGGCCCGGGCTGCCGGTGCGGCGCTTCGCTGACGACAGCCGCGCCTGACACTGCCGGCTCCCAACGGCCGTTCCCGCGCACAGCGGCTCAGCCAATGGGAGCCGGCGGAGCTGCCGCTGAGCAATGAGACGCCGGGGGAGGGACAGAGCTGCCGCTGACCAATGAGACGCCGGGGGAGGGACGGAGCTGCTGCTGACCAATGAGACGCAGGGGGACGGACACAGCTGCCGCTGACCAATGAGAGCCCGGGGGAGGGACGGGCAGATGCTGCTCACGGGGAGCTCCTCCTGCCGCTGCTGGATGCTGATGCTGACAGGGCTGCAGATGCTCTGCAGGGCCAGCTCGTAGCTGGGAGCCACGAATGGACACGGCGGGAGAGAGGAGAGAGCTGGCGGGGACCAGCCGAGGCATCCAGGAGCATCCAAAAGCCCTCACTCAAAAGTATCACAAAGCCACAGCCAGCAAGCTGGGCATGATCATGAGCAGCATCCCGGATGCTGGAGATTCTTTGCTACCATACACTACGGGAGCACAGCTCTCGCTGCAGGCATCCCACAGCCAGACAAAATGGGAACAAACCCGCAGCTCTGCTGCACGCACAGCCCACAGCCATAGCCTTGCAACATGAGCTGCCTTGCTGTTGCTTGCATCCATCCCAATCCCTGGGAATGAAGACTCAGAAGGCAGTCAAGGCGTTGATCCAGCACCTGCGTGCTTTTATTCATTCACAGCCAGGAGAGCCTTTTGGTGAGAGGTCCGGTGTACACATGGGACTCATCCTCTCTGGTGAAGGAGAGAGGCTCTCAGAGCTCGTGCTGCTGCCCGGTGCCTGGGACTGGAGCTCTGATTCTACGTCCCCCTCCACCAGGCTCGGCTCCTCCTGGCTGACGCTGACCTGCTCCTGCATGGAGCTGCTGCTGTCGGGGCACTCGGGCTGTGCTTGGGCTGGGCTGCACTGCAATGGTGCCCCGTCACAGTCCAGCTCGGTGACCGCTGTTTCTGGCAGGCTCAGGTCAGCGTCTTCTGCACAGCTGGGAGAGATGAGGGCTTCCACCTGGATCAAGACCTTCATTCCCTCGCTGATGTTGTATGGAAGGCTTTCATCCGAGCTGCAGCGATTCATGCTTCCTAGCAGCTCTCCATACATGGAAGCACACAGCGAACCATCGCTATACGCTCTGGCTCTTCTGCGTGGACGAGGGCTCGGTTCACCTAGGAAGGAGTAGATACACAGGCAAACAGTTAGTGGCAAACTTGCACAAGCTGAATGATGAGAGTGGTTCTTGAGATTTGTTATGCAGTGGCAGCAGGACAAAGCCAATAGGACAATAGCAACAGTAGGAGCACTGTCTCGAAAGGAACTGTTGCGTTTTTGTTGTTTGTCTTTCTCTTTTGTGTGGACTCCAAGCATGAATTGGATGGCGCTGACAAGCAGGGTTTTGACAGCTGGATGTGCACCCTTACCTGCCAGGACCACCACCTCTGTTTCCGAGGGCTCCCTGGCATCGCGCTGCAGTTGGCGTTTGGCCACAGAGGATGGTTTTCTGGGCCTGAAGCAGGAACACCAACTGCATGCTGGGGATTCCTTCACCCTGCTGGGTGGACTTGGTCTGGAGGGAGAAAAGAGGGAGCGGTGTGAGTCGTGCATGGTGCAGGGTGAGGGAAGAGCTGCCCTGAGCTCTTGCCCACACTTGCTTGTTCCTAGCACGACGGTTCCATTCCTAGAGCTCAGCCCTGGAGTCTTGCTGGCTACATTCCCCTCAGCCATGTCAACCCAGATGCAGAGCATGCCTGTTAGTTGAACCTCAGCGTCTAAAGGGAGGGGACATTCAGTACACCACCACACGCACCATTGGCGTCACGTACTTTCTGCAAGTTTTTGCTCTTGCAGTAGTGGAGAAAAACCCACAAAAGCCCACCGAATCAAGTCTGATAGGAAACTACTGGAAAAGAAAGTCCTCTTTACCTTTCAGACGGAAAGTCAATGACTGTGTGGAATTTCCCCCGCGCAGCTGCGGGGCCTTCTTCCACTTGCATGTCCCTGCTCTCTGTCACAGCGGGAGAGCTGCTGTGGCCTCCCCTCTGTGCCTGTGCCTCCTCCACGGTGAGCAGCTTGGTGGCAGGAGAAGACACCCGCACAGACTTGGGACCTGATGGAGAACTGCGCCCTGGAAGGAAAGACCACAGCTAAGAGGGAGGATCAGAAAGCAGCAGCACAGCCATCACAGTTCTGGAGGAGGTGCCGCACATCTCTCAGCTTTGCTTTTCTGGTCAAGTGAAAGAAGAGGACGTCAAAACCCTTTCATCAAGCTTCACCTGCACGCAAAACATCACCATGACAGGGACGGTTTTCTCATGCTCAACTTTGGGCTTGGACATTCTCCGCATCCAGCCACAGGTTGCCATATTCTCATCTAAGCCCACAAATCTGCTGGCCCCTCAAAAGCAAAAGCGTATCTCAACAATCCTGGAGAAGGCCTGCATTTGATCAAGGTGTCTCATCAAGACAAAGCTCATGCAGGAAGACGCTCACCTGCTCCATCTTCGATGCCTGATGTGGAGCTGGAGCAGAAGAGGACGTCGGTGTGGTTGATCAGGAACTCCACCACGTCCGACTGCCTCTGCAGTTCCACGCAGGCAGCTCTTCCGCTGGCGCAGGCAGCCTCGTTCTGCTGGGATCTGTAGAAAAGGCAGATTGGAGAAGTCATTGACCCGAGATCGTTTCCCCACGTTTGGGCATTTGGGCAGCCAAAGGCTGTCCAGTTGGGCTCTGGAGACTTCCGCAGTGGGCAAGCAGTGATGCCACTGAAGACATTCTCCCGGGTGATCAAGGACACACCAGCCCCATCGGACAAAACCAAGAGAGCACAAATTGTCCTCCTCTCCAAAGTGTGCCCGTGGGGAGAACAGATCTAAGCCTTGTGCTGAGACGGAAAAAGAAGTTTACCTGAAGAGGTTGGGAGCCCACACAATCGCTAAGTTCTTTGCGGGCATGTTTGTGACGGAGCAGCTCCCAGCGAGACAAGCCAAGTGTCTCATCAGGTACTCCAGGGTCCTGGAAAGCAAGAGCCAAACCTTCAGCACCACTGAGCACGCCGTGCTCACATTCACCAAACAAACCTCACTTGTTCTTGCTACTAGCAAGTAGATCAAGCTTTCCCAAGTGCCACGCTGCAGCACCAAGCCCCACCACAGCACAGCCGCAGCCATCAGCTGCACCAGCCGTGCCCCCGTGCCCAGGAGCTGACCCAATCCATTCACCCCACGCAGCCATCCACCACTTCAACACACACAGGCATCACGTTGCCAGCGTGACACAAAGCCTGCCATCGCGTCATCGCCCTCTGAAATGCAGCAGGGCTGAGCTCCCCAGACTGAGGGCAGCAGTATTCTGACCTGTAGTGAGGCGCGGGCAGCTGCTGGATGACCTCCTGCACTCGGAGCAACCGCTCCTCATCGGTACCGGCACAAACAGCGTCCTGGAAGAAAGCAGAAAGGGAATGAGACACACATCATGCGAGTCAAGCGCATGGGGCTAGCAGAAAAAGGGCCTCAGAGCTGCAGAGGGCACTGCTGCTCCCATCTCCCACATTTCCAGTGGCAGGATGCACACACCAGGTGTTACGGTGCACCCGGTGTGCAGGAAGCATGAGCTGCTTGTTGTACAGAGACACCCACTGGATGTCCATCAAAACCGCAACTTCAACAGAAAAAAGACCAAAAAAAGGTGCACAGGCGTGTGTGTGGATGGGACAGGGAAGAGGGACATGAAGGCCATTGCCTTGTGCTTACCGAGAACTTGCCATGCAGCTGCTCGGTCAGCAGAGGGCTCGGCAGCTCCCTGAAGTACATCTTGCACAGGGAGCTCACGCTGTGAATGTCCCGGACGGTGAGCTCCGGAATCTGCTCCGACTCAAAGTCATGGCTGGAGAGAAGGACACAAAAACAGAGGGCTTGGAGAAAGAGGAAAACAACTCCAAAGCAAGACAACATACAGTCCAGAAGCACTCTTACCGCAGCTTCTGGATCTTGGACGCCACGCCGGACAGGCGGTAGATCCCCTGCACCACGCCGTGCTGCTCAATGAACTCAGCGCAGCTCTGCACGACCTGGGGGACTACAGAACAAGGGCCAGCGCTTAGCTGAGCTCCTGATTCAAGTCCTGCTTCAGCCGCTGCCCCTGTCACATGCCATCCACTAAGCCCAGCCGGGCTACTGCTTGCATCCTCCTTAGAGGATAAAGAAGGCTGTCGCAGACGGCGCAGACAGGCAGGAGCCAGGGACAAAACTGGACACGGACGTGTTCTTGGCTTTCAAGAAATGCCAGGACCTGCCAAGCAGCCTGCAGAAAGTAATTCTGGGGAAGCCAGAGACACTGCCACAAGTCCCATCACAGCTCCCACCAGAATGGAGGCGTGAGACCTCATGTCCAGAAGAGCTAGGAAACTGACGCACTACACTCTCTTGGGCCAAAAGGCTTCCTTGGTTTTCAGGCTAGCGTGGCATTGGCTTACACCTTTGGCTTTAAGCAAATACAGGTGTGCTGCTCTCCTCTGAGCATTAGCCTCAGCTTCCCTTTCAGCCATCAACTCCCATTTCACGTTTCTCCACCGCTATCAACCTGCCCCTTGCCAGAGATGATCTCCCTTTCATCTTGTCATGCCCAACAGAGGAAGCTCTCAGGAACGGGCTGTTCCTTACCATCACGGCCAGAGTGGAGAAGATGCTCTCCCAGGTCACAGCCAAACACCCCTTCCTTCTCCTTCTCCAGCTCCCGCTGCTTCAGTTCCTCTGGGCGGGCCTTCACGAAGGAACGAAGGAAGCTGAGGAGCTTGCCACGCTTCTTTGGCACTGCACAACAGAAGGAAGAAACCAGTTCATTTCAGGTTGGGCTCAGTGGGACCAGGCCGAGCATCACACATTCGACAGAGCACGTAAAAGCGGGAAGAACATTGCCAACACTGCATTCTACAAGGATTCTATCATTTGCCCCAGCCCTCATTCTCACTGCCTACAAAACAGCAGCCCTACGCCCCGTGGGATGCAGGAAGGATCATCAACACACAGGAGAACGTGGGATGGATAAAGGAGGTATTCAACACAGAACACACCCAGAAGAAGACTCCATTTGACTTCCCCGCGCCATCACATGTAACATCCGTACCTGGCTTTGGCGCTGAGTTGATGAGGGCCTCGGGAAGTTTTCCACTAATGAGCTCCACGCACTCACCGGGGAAGAACCCAACCTGTAAGAAGAAAAGAAAGAGTGATGGAATACTGGATGCAGCGTTTCTCAGGCCTCGACTGTTGCACCAACAAAGAATAGCCTGCACAAAAGTAATCCTCATCCAGCATTTGCAGCCAGAAGACCTACAAAAGCAATACTTGGTTCCGAAGAAGATGGCTCTGTCCTCCGTGCTTGTACAAAGGACAGAGATGGTCAACTTCTGACTGCCTATTGAGCACGAGAGGCTCTTGCTTCTAAGTCACATGAGGAGACAGTTTCCCACCCAAGCCCAGAGCCAAAGGGTAAGGCCTCTGACAGCGACACAGGGAAACTGTTGACGTCCAGAAGCCACCCTGTGAGGGCAGAGCAGCTCAAAGCTGATGTTCCTCACTTGACTGCAATTGCGCCCAGGAGTCTGAAGCTCGTGCCTACCTGAAAGCCACGCTTGCCTCTCCACCAGGTGCTCAGCTCTTTTGCTGGCATAGCAGTAATGCACACCAGGTCTCCCACCTGCAAGACATTGCAACATCAATCCCAGCGTCAGCACAGCTGGGAGGAAAGCACAGCTGAAATGGCACCCTTCTTCTGCACTGCCAAAGAGCGCACAGCTTGAGAGCAATTGCACCGGGGCAGCTCTCCAGGCATTTCCAGTGGGAAAGCTGAACGTGGAGGTACAAGAGTCACTGCCTTACACACCAGACAGAATACAGTGCAAGCATGCCATATGAAACCATCTTTTAGACATGGCTGAACTCCTCCCTGCATCCAACCCAGTGCAAGTCCTCTCTGGACCTGCATCTTCTGGGCTTCACCTCACAAGGCATTCTGAAGGTGTCTGAGAATATTCCTGATGCATTCACACGTTATACTCTTCTGTCCGTGACAACAAGGAACGCCTTCTTTAACTGCTTACCTCCAAGGAGAGCTCATCCGCTGCCTGGGCAACGTAGCTCTTAATAACATGGCCAGCAGCAATAGCTGGAATATTAAGATATAACTCCTCACGGACCAGCAAGGGCTTCCCCTGGTTCTCAGGCTGAAACAGAGAGCACAGGCAATGGTGAGGAGCTGAGGACAAACAAGGAGGATTTCAGGGTGCCATCTCGATCCCACTAGCAAGGAAATGAAGCTTTTGAGGCAGCTCTTCAGGGACACCGAGAGAGCCGGAAGGATGCTCTCTCTCTTGAAAAGCAGGAGAGCACACCAGTGGCTCATTCTGCTGGCTCAAGTCAGGGAACAGAGACCAAGCAGAGCTTCACACTGTACCTCCGTCAACGCCCGGTCAGGCCCACGGCTGATCTCGCTGCTCGCGATGCCCATCACAGCAGGCGCGACAAGCTGCAACAGAAAAGAATCACATTTCCTGTGTTCACACAGCACTGGATTGAGAGTCTTCTTCAGAACTACTCTCAGTTGCCCACTGGCGGAGGCAGGTGTTCTACAAACAACCACTGTGCAGTCTATTCAAACGGGACAGCCGTTGCAATACGCAGCATTGGACCAAGTCGCTGTCCCTCTGCTAGCAGATGGGGACTCTGGCACAAAGCAGCAGATGCATTTGCCCGCAGCACGCTGAGAGCACAGTAGCAGGCCAGGGAGAGGTGTCACTGCTGGGGCTGGAGCTGCTCCCCAGCCCCCGGCTCCCAGCAGCAGCCTCACCACCAGCGCCGGCCGCAGCCTTGCCCACGCATTTCCTCTGCCTGCATGCCCGCTGTGCTCCCTACAGCTGTCGGGCACACTCACACAGCCAAAGCATGCGCGCTTGTGCCCCTGGCTCATGTTCTGCAGCTCTGCACAGAGTGGGGCTAGGGCTCTTTGCCTTCCTTCACACTAGCTACTCCCAGCACTACAGACAGCACCCTGACGAGGGCTGAGCTGGAGGGGAAGTGGAGAAAACCCACATGTTTTTTCCAGTGTCACATCCAAGATGGACGAGGCTGTGTTACTACACACGGTGCGACTAAACACAGGCTGCTGAACCATGTGGCAATACAAAACGTGGCACGTACCTGGCAAGAGATCAGAACAAGGGAGAAGCAGATCCTCGAACCCGCAGCCGTTCCTTGTCACTTTGCTCTGATCTTCCGCGAGCAAAAGCTGCACCAAGGGAGCAGGCGGAGGGTGGGGAGGGGAGGGAGAAAGAGCAGGTCAGTGAGCTTGCACAATTGAGCAAAGGGAAGAAGCAGGGAAGAACCGTGGGACAAATGCCACCTTGATGGATGGCTTTGGACTGGATGGCCCGGGGGAAAATGGCCTCTGACGGTCAAGACTAAGCAATATGATCCTAGAAGCTCTGCCAGCCAGCAGTCCTCAAGCCCTCGCTGCCCACCCGTCTATCCCGCACCGTCTCAGCTTACCTACAAGGCGCTGCGCAAGACGGGATGAAGACGAACAGACTCAGTAGATGCACAAGTGCAACAAGACACGTACTCACGCCGAGCTCAAGCGCTCCAATGAAGGGAAGCAGCACGCGCTGCTCCTCCCCTCATTCTAGCCGCTTATGACATCACTAAGGGCCACCCGGCTGCTCCACCATGGACGGACAAGGTGGGGAGGCAAGACCACGTCACAGGACCACAGGATTCCAAAAGGGCACCCCAGCGTTTGATAAATCAGTGCGTGGTTGGAATTCTATCTCAGCCAAATCCTGGAGAAGCTGGCATGGGGTTGTCGGGACCAAAGTGCAGGACCCGGCACTTGGTGCTGTTGAGCCTCTTGCTGGGCCTATGGCAAATCCACACTAGGGTTCTTCTTTGCACACAAGGGTGGCTTAGAGCAGCCATCTCTTGCACCTGGATGGAAATAAAGGAAGAGAAACACAGCACTACTACTAGACTGCTTCACCAGTTTCTTTCCCGAGTGCATTTTTGCCTTTTGGCTTCCATGACGACCTCATTTCCTCCTCCTTTTCTTTGGGGGGAAGCTGCCCCCAGTGCCTGAGCTTCACAAGACAGCATGAAACATGACACTAAGACAAAAGCTTGCCCTGGGTGCAGGGTGGCTGTGCTTTGCCAGGTATACTAGCGGGCTAGGAAGCGCCACGTGGCAGCCCCAGGCCAAGTCTGCATTCACTCACTGTGGCCACAGCTGCTGCCTCACTGCCAGAACGTATCCGAGGATACAGATGGATGCAGGCACTCCTGCTCCTTCTGCAAAGCCCTCCTCTGCACAGCCCGTTAGCTGCTTCTCACTGCTATGCCAACCTGGCTCCCCTTTACAGCAGCCCTGGGATAAACACGCCTGTATTCTTCCGTGCAGCAGCGAGCTCCAGGGATGAAGCAGCACAGAGGAAACCAACAGAATCTACTGCTGCTGAATCCACCAGCTCCTTCTGCCCACCAAGAGTAATACCGTGGGACAGAACACAAGGGGGGATAAGCGCTACCGCTCGCACACGGACAAAGGGAATCAAAACAGCTTCGTCAAGAAGAGCTCATAGCACCTCCCCAGCACCCCTGCCCAATGCTGTCAGGGAAATGCACAACCTGCAACCCCACACGGCTCACTGCACGGACACTGGGGTCTGCCTTAGTTTCTGATGGGAAGGATTTTTCTTCAGTCTCTCTTATGATGCTACAACAGTGAGAACACTCTCGTGTTTATAGTTTCCGATAAGCAGAGCTGTACAGAGCCAAGGCCGTTCTCAGCAAAGCTCTCAAGAAGGAGCTGGGAGGAAACCAAATGAGGACAGCTGATGTCAACGGGCCAAAGGGATATTCCATACCATATGACATCAAGTGGAAGGGGTTTTGGACGGGGTGGGAGCTCACCTCACTCTCTTCCTCTGCTTGCCCATTGCTTGGGAGGTGCTGAGCCACTGCTTCTACATTACTTGTTATATGCATTCATATATATACATTCATATACATGTATATATTTATATATACATCCATTACTTCTGTCCTTTTCTCTACCTTTGGAAAGAGATTTCTCTCAACACATGACTTCCACCTTCTTTTTTTTTTCCCCCATAATTCTCTCCCCCATCCCACTGGGAAGGGGGCAGTAAGCAAAGGACTGTGTGGTGCTGAGCCACCCACCGGCTTAAACCACAACAGGGCCGTGGGGCAATGGCAGCAGACATGACGTGCACTGTGGTCAGCAGGAAATGAAAACCATCTGGGGGTACACAAGCCCACTCTTTCATTTTCCAGAAGACAACCTATGGTGTCAATGAAACATGCCCCTAACTAGGAACATCTGCAAGGATGCTTTGAATGACAGAGGGCATCGCATGCCATGAACGTCACCCTGCCGACACAATGGCATGGCAAACACAGCAGCAACTCCTGGCACCGATACCTCTGGGTACAACAAGCACGAAGCATTGGGTTGCTTTGGATGCAGTTTGAGCGCTGAGGTCTTCATGGAAAGCGCCTTGCAGAGCGCATCATGTCCTGCACCAGGCAGCGCATCTCTCATCTCTCCAAACTTTGGGGCTTTGAAGCTGCACATTGTTTCTTAGGAGTTTGTCCCCCAGAACTCCAGAGCACTTCCAGCTCCTCCCTGGCAATTCACGGCTTGCACAGTGCCAAACGCAACCAAGAAAAAAAGGCAAGAAAGAAGCAAAGGCCATGGCTATGCACACAAGCGGCCAGGAAGGGTTCAGCAGGAGAATGAAACCTGCACAAGTCAACTCAACAGATTCCAAGGAATTCATTGACATCTGACACAATTTGCAACGCCAGAAGCACTGCCACGCAAACAGCACCGTATTGGGAAAGCAGCACGTCCAAATCAGCCCCCTTGCCCTGCTCTACCCACTCAGGCCAACACAGAAATCAAACACACAGACTCTCTTGCTTTGGCTCACGGCAGCCATCAAGCTCATGCTTTAGTGACACAGAGAACTCCATCTCCACCTACTCCGTGTCTCGCTCACCACAAGCTCGGCTGGGAGCTGTCGCTCAGCCTGACACCACAGCTGGAAAAGAAACATACATAAGCAGATGCTCATATCCACACATGCAAATCTGGGGGCGAGGAATAAAAGGCTCACTGGGCCATGGGCAAAGCAGGGAGCAGATGATAGGCAGGAAACAGGAAGAAGCTGAAGACCAGCTCTCCTACACGAGAGACAGGGAGAGCTGAGTCAGCACCACGGGAGGACTCACGACACAGCTCAACAGCTTGCAGAGACCTGAGGTTGCCAAAAGAGGCTGCCAGGGTAACTCTCACCAGTCTTTTGCAGGGCTGTTACAGATGCTTCTGATGCTGACTTCCACTGCCCTGTGTCATGGGTAGAAAGCGCATGTGAGAAATGCTCAATTGGTCTGGCTAACGCTTCTATGCTTCCACAGTTAGGACTGAAACAAAAGGAAAAAAAAAAAAAAAACCATGCAGCCCTATGAAATTTGCCTCTCTACTGCTGCTGTCAGCGTGACATCTAAGATGAGCATTACGCGTCCCTGCACCCGACTGAAGATTCATCCAAGTCTGTGTTCCACACAGCTCCATCCCAGTGCCAAAAAGAAACACGGACAGTGATGTTTAGACGATTCTTTGTGCAGATACAGGTGCAGGTGCATGTGCATTCTCTACAGCAAGAAATAGCAATTTCTCAAGCAGTACGACGGAAGGTCAGTGGAAAGGAAATATAGGATGAACTCTTTTCATATAAAAAATCCTTGCTAAACCTCTCCCCAGCAAAAAAGGAAGCCTGCTGGTCACTGTTAGCAGCAGTTCCCAGAACATCTTGCGCCACAAAATGCAGCACGCTCCTTTTTTTCACAGTCCCCTCGTTTCTCTAAGCAGCGTCAAATACCCTCCGGCTCTGGCGCCGGCGGACCGGAAGTACTCGTAGTCACTATGGCGGCCGCCTGCAGGGGGGGGGTTTGAGCTGCGAGGCTGTGGGGAACGGTGCCTTTTGAGAACGGTGTTTTTCTGAGCGTTTTATCTTCACCGGGTGGTTTTCTTCCTCGATGTGTTGAATGAACGGCGATGGAGAGCCCACAAAATTCCAGCCTCCCTCGAAGCCCGTCATTATGGACAAGCAGAAGCAGAGAGAGGAGAGGAGGTAGAAGGGGTAGGCCGCGGTGGGGGCCGCCCTCAGATTCCTCAGGGCTCTGAGGCATTGGTACTCGAAAAGTGCGTGTCGGAAGGTGACAGAGACACGGGCCCTGCCTCTGCCTTTGCCTCACATCTCGAGGTCAGCTGGGAGCTGAGTGCAGGTATTTCTGTCTGTGAAATGGAATTCCTCTTGTGCTAAGCATTTTTCATGTCTCCGAAACCCACCTGCACTGCTTTAAGTGGCACAGTGTTTACAGTGGCGGTGCTGCCTCTGAGAGGAGAGTGACGATGTGATACGTTGCACACTGGGGGTATTGGTCAACAGTTGGCTGCACGTACCCAGCAGTGTGCCCAGGTGGCCAAGAATGCCAGCAGCATCCTGGCCTGTGTCAGAAATAGTGCAGTCAGAAGGACTGGTGAAGCGATCTGCCTGCTGTTCTCAGCACTGGTGGAACTGCACGTCCAGTACTGTGCTCAGTTTTGGGCCCCTCACTACAAGAAAGGCACTGGGGCTCTGGATCGCGTCCAGAGAAGGGCAACAGAGTGGTGAGGGATCTGGGGCACAATATTATGGGAGTGTCTGAAGGAGCACGGAGCAGGGATTGTTCAGTCTGGAGGAGATTCAAAGGAAACCTCATTTCTCTGCACCACTACCTGAAAGGAGGTTGTGCCTGGGTGGGAGTCAGCTTCTCCTCCCAAGGAGCAGCAGGAGGACAAGAGGTGATGGCCTTCAGTTGTGCCAGGGGAGGTTCAGGTTGGATACTAGGAAAAATGTCCTCTCGAAATGCCCAGGCAGGTGGTGGAACTGTTGTCCCTGGAGGTGTTCAAGCCATTCCCTGGCTCTGAGGCCAAGTCTCCATGCTGTCTGAAACACAGTGACCCCATGCAAATAATCTGTTGGTAGTGGCCCTCTGGCCAGTACTGTGTCAGGAAGCGTGCCTTCAACTTAGCTGCCAGACAGTTGAACTCCAGAGCATAAGGAGATTTCTATGGCACGGTATAATTCATCGGAGCAGAAAAGAGTTTTAAGAGTCCCCTTAAGCTTTGCCAACACAAGATAACCACTTGAATGTGGTATCTCCTGTAGGCTCTCCTCAGCTGTTTGTAAGAAACAGTAGGAAAAAAAATTATTATCTTTTACTATCAAGTGATGAAAAAAGTGTTTTTTTCATCTGTGTCTCATTTAGACCGTGAAGAAATTCCTGTAAACAAGGCAGGAGTTTAATTTTTTAGTGGGAACGTAGGCGATAATTTAGTTAACTTTCTGACTGATACCGGGATTGTATCAGGATGGTGAGCAGTCACCTGGGGTTTCTGCAGGGCTCCTTTTCAGGGCCAGATGGAGGACTGCATCAGGGGAGGGTCAGGGTGGAAAAGCTTCTGCACCAGAGGTTGACCATGCACAGAACAGGTTGCCCAGGCCCAAACACGTCAGAGTCCAAGGAGCCTTTGGACACCACTCTCTGACATAGTGTGGCTGGTTTTATGTGGAGGCAGGGGTTGAACTCCTATGATCCTTGTGAGTCTCTTCCAAGTGGCCATTCTACAATGGCCTGGAAGGCTGTTAAACAGCTTTTGGTTATGTTAGTTATCAAGGTGACACAAGCATGTAGAATCTGGTACCTTAATGCTACTCCTGTAGGGAAAGAACATTCATAACCAAAGTACCTGCCTTCCTCAGTAGGTAACTTAGGAGACGTGCAAGGAGTAACAGCCTGCAGATGCCTCTGTATTACACTGTGCAGACAGAACAGCCAGCGCTATGGAAACTTAATGCTACTGATGTGGGGGGTGGAAGGAGCAGTTAGCAAGATGTGCATCTCAGAAGGTCTGGCAGACTGGTAAAAGAATGCTATCCAACTTAGCTTACAGGGAAAAGGAGGAACAGCTGCTGTCATATTCTTTTTTCCTTAGTAAGTAACAGAGTTAGAAGCGTAGAAGAGAGTTAACAGCATATCAACTTAAGGACGGTGTAATAAATCAGTGTTATTTAGGTATATGAACAAACATAACAGCCACACAGCCCCAAAATCCCTTTTCTCCCACTGCTGTCCATTAGTCCCTTAGTTTGCTGACAGATCGGGCTGCTCTCTTCTCTTAAAGCAGCACTTGTCTCACTGCTTTGCTTCACAGTTAGAATTCTGACCTTCTGACCTTTTAATACCTTTTTTCTTTTTTTAAAAAAATCTTTCCCTCTAGCTGCAGGTCAGAATGAAACCTCAACCATGGTCAAAACGGTGGGAGAGGCCGAAATACAACATAAAAGGAATAAAATTTGAGCTACCCGAGACAAAAATGAAGGAAGCATAGAAGTGGAAGCAGCCCTGGCTGGAATTCGATATGCTGCAAGAATACGATACTTCAAAATAGAGGAATAAATACAGAGGGAAGCGAGTGAAGAGCTGAACAAGTAACAGCTTTGAGTTCAGTGTAAGAATTGTCAGTTTTCAAGTTTCGTATGCAAATAAAAGACAGTGAAATTTCAGCAGTTCTTGTCTGAATGTTAAGCTGTCCTTTCCTGTAAACAGTGTTACAGTGTGTTCAGCCCTGCTTCTGCCTTCCCTTCTAAATCACAGCTAATAGAAGGGGTTTGCAGTTACTGTGTTGTCACTTCCAAATAACTGTTTCTTCTGCCTTTGCCAAGTAGACAGGGGCCAATTGCGAAAATGCTTCACTCAGTAGGTTCAGAAGGGGGCTATGGCAGGGAAGCAGATGTACAGAAGCCCAGCTGGACAATCTGAGTGTAAGTGCTGCTTAGCTGTCCTGTAAAGGCACTTTTGAAATGACATCTGATAAAGCACCAATAGTAACCTGACAACAAAGCAGTAATACCAACGTTTTGAAACCAGCTTGCAAGAATGAAGCCAGATTAGCTGTTACTCCAGTCAGATTGTGTGAATGGGTGCAAGGTTCACCACAAAGTGGCACAGTAGGTTCTCAAAGATACTCAACTGGGATGGGGCTTCTGAGCTCCAGTAAAAATCGCCTTCCCCTGCTTACCAGTCATGACAAGTGACGTCTGCAGCCACTGGAAGAAGCCTCTACAGAGGTAAAGCGTGATAGAACCTATTCCAACTTCATAGCAGCACAAGACTAATTTCTTTGGGAGCAACTTTCCACATGAATAAGGAAGCAGAGGAGACAAAAGCAAGCACGGAGATCACATGCTTCAGCTGATTACCCATCAGTTGTATTTTCTTTGCACTCAGGAAAGTAGAAGTGCGCAATTACTTACAACAGAACTCCTAAATCCTGCAGATAATGAAGCGCCAGCAGTGCCACAGTTTTTTTCCATACTTCACATAACATTCCTGTCGTGTTCAAGACTTGAAAGTGTTAAAAGTCTCATTAACACAAAAACATCTTTACTTTTCAAAAGAATTGCTTTGCTTTTATTTTAAAAGTCATTGTTGTCTATAACACTGATGAATGCTATTTACAATTAAAATAGTTTACAAAAATACATATTCTGTAATAAAAAACAACAGAAAAACCATAGGGAATAAAAGCCCCCAAGAGATAAATGGAAAACCCATACATAACATTTTAGAGAAGCAGGCAATAGCAAACTTAGCAGAATTTGTGACGCACTGCTGTTTCTACAGTAAAACATCCTTTTTATTCTGCAGCAGTAATATTTACTGCACATATAGGAAGTTACACAACATTAGAAATCCAACATGGGTACGGTGAAATGAGGTTTAATGGGTCTTAGAGGGAAGCAAAAGGTAAATGTCCATAGAGAGCCAATTACTAGAAGGTAACTGGAGTTGTTGTTCTGCTCGTCTGATAAATGAGGGCGGGTGACAACTCCAGGTCTGTGCACAAAGTCCAGTCTGTATCTCAAGTACAAAGCTCCACTACAAATCATACTCTGGAGAAGAGTAAGCGTAGTTAAGACGTTCTCCTGTGCAACTTCTTACCTTCCTGAACACCCGTTTACCATCAGTAGATGTTCACAGATCAGACTTCTCACTGCACACAAAATTCCTGCTTCTGTGTTGGGATCAAAAAGCTATGAAGAACTCACTGTGAGTTTGGTAGAGCTATCTCATTAAGTGGACGATAAGTTAGAGTTCAGTGACTCCCGAGTCAGAGTGATTTGGTGTGGTACTGAAAACAGCTCGTGAAGTTGTCT
>NC_052572.1:81074281-81127008 GCF_016699485.2 Gallus gallus | reverse complement strand
GTTGAGTTGTGCAGGTTTCATTGTGGAGCTGAACCCTTCCTGGCCGCTTGTGTGCATAGCCATGGCCTTTGCTTCTTTCTTGCCTTTTTTTCTTGGTTGCGTTTGGCACTGTGCAAGCCGTGAATTGCCAGGGAAGAGCTGGAAGTGCTCTGGAGTTGTGTGTGACAAATTCCCAAGAAACAATGTGCAGCTTCAAAGCTCCAAAGTTTGGAGAGATGAGAGATGCGCTGCCTGGTGCAGGACATGATGCGCTCTGCAAGGCGCTTTCCATGAAGACCTCAGCGCTCAAACTGCATCCAAAGCAACCCAGTGCCCTGTGATTGTTGTACCCGGCGGTATCGGTGCCAGGAGTTGCTGCTGTGTTTGCAGTGCCCTTGTGTCAGCAGGGTGATGTTCATGGCGTGCGATGCCCTCAGTCACTGAAAGCATCCTTGCAAATGTTCCTAGCGAGGGCCATGTTTCATTGACAGCATAGGTTGTTTTCTGGAAAATGAAAGAGTGGGCTTGTGTACCTTTAGATCATTTTAATTTCCTCCTGACCCCAGCGCACTTCAAGTTTCCCTCCCATCCCACTTTCCAGTGAGATGGGGGAGAGAACTGTGGGGGAGCAAAGGGAAGGTAGAACTCATGTGTTGAGAGAAATCTCTTTTCGAAGGTAGAGAAAAGGACAGAAGTAATGAATATCGATCTATCTGTCTGTCTGTCTGTCTGTCTGTCTGTCTATATCTGTCTACCTCTATATGAATCTATATGAATGTATCTATCGAGTGATGTAGAAGCAGTGGCTCAGCACCTCCCAAGCAATGGCCAATCAGAAGAAGAAAGCAAGATGAACTCTCATCGTGTTGCAACCTCTTTCCACTTGATGTCATCTGGTATGCAGTATCCTTTTGGCCAGTTGACGTCAGCTGTCCTAATTCTGTTTCCTCCCAGCTTCTTGTGCCCTTTCCTGAGAACGGCCTTGGTGCTCTCTCTCTACAACACTGCTTATCAGAAGGTGTAAACATCAGAGCGTTACCAGCGTGGTTTTCCTTGTCAAAGCCAATCATAGCATCATAGCAGACCCCCTGAAGAAAAATGCATCCTACTAAGACAGCCCCCCAGTGTCCACGCAGCGAGCCACATCGGGCTCCCGTGGAGCTGCAGACGGCGCATTTCCCTGGCAGCATTGGCCAGGGGTGCTGGGGAGGTTTTGGTGCTCAGCTTGGGTGTGGCGCTGCTTTGCCTGCTTTGTAGGTGTGTGAGCAGAAGTGCTTTCCCCCCTTGTGTTCTGTCCCACGGCATTTGCCCCATGGTTGGTAGAAGAAGGAGCTGGTGCATTCAGCAGCAGTAGATTCTGTTGGTTTCCTTGGTTTATCCCAAGGCTGCTGTGAAGGGGAGCCTGGTTGGCTAACCTTAACAGTGAGCAGCAGCTAACAGGCTGTGCAGAGGAGGGCTTTGCAGAAGGAGCAGGAGTGCCTGCGTCCATCTGTACCCTCGGATACGTTCTGGCGGTGAGGCACCAGCTGTGGCCACAGTGACTGAATGCAGACTTGTCCTGGGGCCGCCACGTGGTGCTTCCTAGCCCTACCCTCCTGTATATGCCTGGCAAAGCACAGCCACCCTGCACCCAGGGCAAGCGTTTGTCTTAGTGTCATGTTTCATGCTGTCTTGTGAAGCTCAGGCACGGGGGGCAGCTTCCCCCCAAAGAAAAGGAGGAGGAAATGAGGTCGTCATGGAAGCCAAAAGGCAAAAATGCGCTCGGGAAAGAAATTGGCAAAGCAGTCTGGTAGTAGTGCTGTGTTTCTCTTCCTTTATTTCCATCCAGGTGCAAGAGATGGCTGCTCCAAGCCACCCTTGGGTGCAAAGAAGGACCCTGGTGTGGATTTGCCATAGGCCCAGCAAGAGGCTCAACAGCACCAAGCGCCGGGTCCTGCACTTTGGTCCCGCCAACCCCATGCCAGCTTCTCCAGGATTTGGCTGGGATAGAATTCCAACCACGCACTGATTTCTCGAACGCTGGGGTGCCCTTTTGGAATCCTGTGGTCTTGTGACGTGGTCTTGCCTCCCCACCTTGTCCATCCATGGTGGAGCATCCGGGTGGCCCTTAGTGATGTCATAAGCGGCTAGAATGAGGGGAGGAGCAGCGCGTGCTGCTTCCCTTCATTGGAGCGCTTGAGCTCGGCGTGAGTACGTGGCTTGTTGCACTTGTGCACTGATTGAGTCCCTTTGTCTTCATCCCGTCTTGTGCAGCGCCTTGTAGGTAAGCTGAGACGGTGTGGGATAGATGGGTGGGCAGTGAGGGCTTGAGAAGTGCTGGCTGGCGGAGCTCCTAGGATCATATTGCTTAGCCTGGACTGTCAGAAACCGTTTTCCCCCAGGCCATCACTTCCAAAGCCATCCATCAAGGTGGCATTTGTCCCACGGTTTTTCCCTCGCCTTCTTTGCTAAATTGTGGAGGCTCACTGAGCTGCTCTTTCTCTGTCCCCTCCCCACCCTCTGCCTGCTCCCTTGGTGCAGCTTTTGCTCGCGGAAGATCAGAGCAAAGTGACAAGGAACGGCTGCGGGTTCGAGGATCTTCTTCTCCCTTGTTCTGATCTCTTGCCAGGTACGTGCCATGTTTTGTATTGCCACTTGGTTCAGCAGCCCGTGTTTAGTCACACCGTGTGTAGTAACACAGCCTCGTCCAGCTGAAATGCAGCTCTGGTCACGTGTGGGTTTTTTCCACTTCCTCTGCAGCTCAACCCTCAGCAGGATGCTGCCTGTAGTGCTGGGAGCAGCTAGTGTGAAGGAAGGCAATCCCTTTGGTAAAGAGCCCTGGCCCCACTCTGTGCAGAGCTGCACAACGTGAGCCAGGGGCACAAGCGTGCATTCTTTGGCTGTGTGAGTGTGCCCGACAGCTGTAGGGAGCACAGCAGAGATGCAAGCAGAGGAAATGCGTGGGCAAGGCTGCGGCCGGCGCTGGTGGTGAGGCTGCTGCTGGGAGCCGGGGGCTGGGGAGCAGCTCCAGCCCCAGTAGTGACACCTCTCCCTGGCCTGCTACTGCGCTCTCAGCGTGCTGCGGGCAAATGCATCTGCTGCTTTGTGCCAGAGTCCCCATCTGCTAGCAGAGGGACAGCGACTTGGTCCAATGCTGCGTATTGCAATGGCTGTCCCGTTTGAATAGACTGCACAAAGTGGTTGTTTCTAGAACACCTGCCTCCGCCAGTGGGCAACTGAGAGTAGTTCTGAAGAAGACTCTCAATCCAGTGCTGTGTGAACACAGGAAATGTGTTTCTTTTCTGTTGCAGCTTGTCGCACCTGCTGTGATGGGCATCGCGAGCAGCGAGATCAGCTGTGGGCCTGACCGGGCGTTGACGGAGGTACAGTGTGAAGCTCTGCTTGGTCTCTGTTCCCTGACTTGAGCCAGCAGTGTGAGCCACAGGTGTGCTCATCCTGCTTTTCAAGAGAGAGAGCATCCTTCCGGCTCTCTCGGTGTCACTAAAGATGTCAGCTTAAAAGCTTCATTGCCTTGCTAGTGCCATGTCACCCTGAAATCCTCCTTGTTTGTCCTCAGCTCTTCACCATGGCCTGTGCTCTCTGTTTCAGCCTGAGAAGCAGGGGAAGCCCCTGCTGGTCCGTGAGGAGTCATCTTTGAATATTCCAGCTATTGCTGCTGCCCACGTGATCAAGAGCTACGTTGCCCAGGCAGCAGATGAGCTCTCCTTGGAGGTAAGCAGTTAAAGAAGGCATTCCTTGTTGTCACGGACAGAAGAGTATAGGGACGTGTGAACGAATCATGAGGAATATCCTCATCTGTGTGGTGTGTAAGGCAGTGACTCTTGTACCTTGCAGAAGAAGGGTGCCATTTCAGCTGTGCTTTCCTCCCAGCTGTGCTGACGCTGGGATTGATGTTGCAATGTCTTGCAGGTGGGAGACCTGGTGTGCGTTCTTGCTATGCCAGCAAAGGAGCAGAGCCCCTGGTGGAGAGGCAAGCGTGGCTTTCAGGTAGGCACGAGCTTCAGACTCGTGGGCGCAACTGCAGTCAAGTGAGGAACGTCAGCTTCGAGCTGCTCGGCCTGCACAGGGTGGCTTCTGGACGTAGACAGTTTCCCTGTGTCACTGTCAGAGGTCTTTCCCTTTGGCTCTGGGCTTGGGTAGGAAACTGTCTCCTCATTTGACATAGAAGCAAGAGCCTCTCGTGCTCCATATGCAGTCAGGAGTTGACCATCTCTGTCCATTGTACAAGCACGGAGGACAGAGCCATCTTCTCTGGAACTAATTATTGTTTTTGTAGGTCTTCTGGCTGCAAATGTTGAATGAGGGTTACTTTTCTGCAGGCCATTCTTTCTTGGTTGAACAGTTGAGGCCTGAGAAATGCTGCATTCAGTATTCCATCACTCTTTCTTTTCTTCTTACAGGTTGGGTTCTTCCCCGGGGAGTGCGTGGAGCTCATTAACGGAAAACTTCCTGAGGCCCTCATCAATTCAGCACCAAAGCCAGGTACGGATGTTACATGTGATGGCGCGGGGAAGTCAAATGGAGTCTTTTTCTGGGTGTGTTCTGTGTTGAATACCTCCTTGATCCATCCCACATTCTCCTCTGTGTTGATGATCCTTCCTGCATCCCACGGGGCGTAGGGCTGCTGTTTTGTAGGCAGTGAGAATGAGGGCTTGGGCAAATGCTCGAATCCTTGTAGAATGCAGTGTTGGCAATGTTCTTGCCGTTTTGATGCGCTGTGTAGCATGTGTTTCCGCTCAGCCTGGTCGCACTGAGCCCAACCTGAAATGAACTGGTTTCTTCCTTTTGTTGTGCAGTGCCAAAGAAGCGTGGCAAGCTCCTCAGCTTCCTTCGTTCCTTCGTGAAGGCCCACCCAGAGGAACCGAAGCAGCGGGAGATGGAGCTGGAGAAGGAGAAGGAAGGGGTGTTTGGCTGTGACCTGGGAGAGCATCTTCTCCACTCTGGCCGTGATGGTAAGGAACAGCCCGTTCCTGAGAGCTTCCTCCCTCTGTTGGGCATGTAAAGATGAAAGAAAGGGAGATCGTGTCTAGCAAGGGGCAGGTTGATAGCGGTGGAGAAACGTGAAATGGGAGTTGATGGCTGAAAGGGAAGCTGAGGCTAATGCTCATAGGAGGCCGGCACACTTGTATTTGCTTAAAGCCAAAGGTGTAAGCCAATCCCACGCTAGCCTGAAAACCAAGGAAGCCTTTTGGCCCAAGAGAGTGTACTGCGTCAGTTTCCTAGCTCTTCTGGACATGAGGTCTCACGCCTCCATTCCGGTGGGAGCTGTGATGGGACTTGTGGCAGTGTCTCTGGCTTCCCCAGAATTACTTTCTGCAGGCTGCTTGGCAGGTCCTGGCATTTCTTGAAAGCCAAGAACACGTCCGTGTCCAGTTTTGTCCCCGGCTCCTGCCTGTCTGCGCCGTCTGCGACAGCCTTTTTTCTCCTGTGAGGAGGAGGCAAGCAGTAGCGCGGCTGGGCTTAGTGGATGGGATGTGACAGGGGCAGCGGCTGAAGCAGGACTTGAATCAGGAGCTCAGCTAAGCGCTGGCCCTTGTTCTGTAGTCCCCCAGGTCGTGCAGAGCTGCGCTGAGTTCATCGAGCAGCACGGCGTGGTGCAGGGGATCTACCGCCTGTCCGGCGTGGCGTCCAAGATCCAGAAGCTGCGGTAAGAGTGCTTCTGGACTGTATGTTGTCTTGCTTTGGAGTTGTTTTCCTCTTTCTCCAAGCCCTCTGTTTTTGTGTCCTTCTCTCCAGCCATGACTTTGAGTCGGAGCAGATTCCGGAGCTCACCGTCCGGGACATTCACAGCGTGAGCTCCCTGTGCAAGATGTACTTCAGGGAGCTGCCGAGCCCTCTGCTGAGCGAGCAGCTGCATGGCAAGTTCTCGGTAAGCACAAGGCAATGGCCTTCATGTCCCTCTTCGTGGCCTGTCCCATCCACACACACGCCTGCGCACCTTTTTTTGGTCTTTTTTCTGTTGAAGTTGGGGTTTTGATGGACATCCAGTGGGTGTCTCTGTACAACAAGCAGCTCGTGCTTCCTACACACCGCGTGCACCGTAACACCTGGTGTGTGCATCCTGCTATTGGAAATGTGGGAGATGGGAGCAGCAGTGCCCTCTGCAGCTCTGAGGCCCTTTTTCTGTTAGCCCCATGCTCTTGACTCGCATGATGTGTGTCTCATTCCCTTTCTGCTTTCTTCCAGGACGCTGTTTGTGCCGGTACAGATGAGGAGCGGTTGGTCAGAATGCAGGAGGTCATCCAGCAGCTGCCCGCGCCTCACTACAGGTCAGAAAACTGCTGCCCTCAGTCTGGGGAGCTCAGCCCTGCTGCATTTCAGAGGACGATGATGCGATGGCAGGCTTTGTGTCACGCTGGCAACGTGATGCCTGTGTGTGTTGAAGTGGTTGATGTCTGCGTGGGTTAATGGATTGGGTCAGCTCCTGGGCACGGGGGCACGGCTGGTGCAGCTGATGGCTGCGGCTGTGCTGTGCTGGGGCTTGGTGCTGCAGCGTGGCACTTGGGAAAGCTTGATCTACTTGCTATTCCGAAGCAAGAACAAGCAGTGGCATGAAGTGAGGTTTGTTTGGTGAATGTGAGCACGGCGTGCTCAGTGGTGCTGAAGGTTTGGCTCTTGCTTTCCAGGACGCTGGAATACCTGCTGAGACACTTGGCTTGTCTGGCTGGGAGCTGCTCCATCACAAACATGCCCGCTAAGAACTTAGCGATTGTGTGGGCTCCCAACCTCTTCAGGTAAACTTCCTTTTCCGCCTCAGCACAAGGCTTAGATCTGTTCTCCCCACGGGCACACTTTGGAGAGGAGGACAATTTGTGCTCTCTTGGTTTTGTCAGATGGGGCTGGTGTGTCCTTGATCAGCCGGGAGAATGTCTTCAGTGGCATCAGTGCTTGCCCACTGCGGAAGTCTCCAGAGCCCAACTGGACAGCCTTTGGCTGCCCACATGCAGACGTGGGGAAACGATCTCGGGTCAATGACTTCTCCAATCTGCCTTTTCTACAGATCCCAGCAGAACGAGGCTGCCTGCGCCAGCGGAAGAGCTGCCTGCGTGGAACATCAGAGGCAGTCAGATGTGGTGGAATTCCTCATCAACCACAGCGACGTCCTCTTCTGCTCCAGCTCCACATCAGGCGTCGGAGATGGAGCAGGTGAGCGTCTTCCTGCATGAGCTTTGTCTTGATGAGACACCTTGATCAAATGCAGGCCTTCTCCAGGATTGTTGAGATACGCTTTTGCTATCAGGCGGCCAGCAGGCTTGTAGGCTTAGATGAGAATATGGCATCCTCTGTGGCTGGATGCTGAGAATGTCCAAGCCCAAAGTTGAGCATGAGAAAACCGTCCCTGTCATGGTGATGTTTTGCGTGCAGGTGAAGCTTGATGAAAGGGTTTTGACCTCCTCTTTTTCCAGTGGTTCGGATAAGCAAGGCTGAGAGATGTGCGGCACCTCCCCCAGAAGTGTGATGGCTGTGCCGCTGCTTTCTGATCCTCCCTCTTAGCTGTGGTCTTCCCTTCCAGGGCGCACTTCTGCATCAGATCCCAAGTCTGTGCAGGTGTCTTCTCCTGCCACCAAGCTGCTCACCCTGGAGGAGGCACAGGCACAGAGGGGAGGCCACAGCAGCTCTCCCGCTGTGACAGAGAGCAGGGACATGGAAGTGGAAGAAGGCCCCGCAGCTGTGCGGGGGAAATTCCACACAATCATTGACTTTCCATCTGAAAGGTAAAGAGGACTTTCTTTTCCAGCAGCTTCCTATCAGACTTGGTTGGGTGGGCTTTTGTGGGTTTTTCTCCACTAGTGCAAGAGCAAAAACTTGCAGAAAGTACATGACGCCAATAGTGCATGTGGTTGTGTACTGAATGTCCCCTCCCTTTGGACTCTGAGGTTCAACTAACAGGCATGCTCTGCATCTGGCTTGACATGGCTGAGGGGAATGTAGCCAGCAAGACTCCAGGGCTGAGCTCTAGAAATGGAACCGTCCTCAACCGTGTGAATCAGAGCGAGCTTCTAAGTTGTGTTTCAGCAGGAACCAGGCAGTGCTACAAACAAGCAAGTGTTGGCAAGAGCTCAGGGCAGCTCTTCCCTCACCCTGCACCATGCACGACTCACACCGCTCCCTCTTTTCTCCCTCCAGACCAAGTCCACCCAGCAGGGTGAAGGAATCCCCAGCATGCAGTTGGTGTTCCTGCTTCAGGCCAAGAAAACCATCGTCAGTGGCCAAACGCCAACTGCAGCGCGATGCCAGGGAGCCCTCGGAAACAGAGGTGGTGGTCCTGGCAGGTAAGGGTGCACATCCAGCTGTCAAAACCCTGCTTGTCAGCGCCATGGAATTCATGCTTGGAGTCCACACAAAAGAGAAAGACAAACAACAAAAGCGCAACAGTTCCTTTCGAGACAGTGCTCCTCCTGTTGCTATTGTCCTCTTGGCTTTGTCCTGCTGCCACTGCATAAGCAAATCTCAAGAACCACTCTCATCATTCAGGTTGTGCAAGTTTGCCACTAACTGTTTGCCTGTGTATCTACTCCTTCCTAGGTGAACCGAGCCCTCGTCCACGCAGAAGAGCCAGAGTGTATAGCGATGATTCACTGTTTGCTTATATCAGTGCAGAGCTGCTAGGAAGCACAAATCGCTGCAGCTCGGATGACAGCCTGCCATACAACACCAGTGAGGGAATGAAGGTGCTCATCCAGGTTGAAGCCCTCATCTCTCCCATCTGTGCAGAAGACGCTGACCTGAGCCTGCTAGAAACAACAGTCACCGAGCTGGACTGTGACGGGGCACCATTGCAGTGCAGCCCAGCCCAAGCACAGCCCGAGTGCCCCGACAGCAGCAGCTCCATGCAGGAGCAGGTCAGCGTCAGCCAGGAGGAGCCGAGCCTGGTGGAGGGGGACGTAGAATCAGAGCTCCAGTCCCAGGCACCGGGCAGCAGCACGAGCTCTGAGCGCCTCTCTCCTTCATCAGAGAGGATGAGTCCCATGTGTCCACCGGACCTCTCACCAAAAGGCTCTCCTGGCTGTGAATGAATAAAAGCACGCCTTGACTGCCTTCTGAGTCTTCATTCCCAGGGATTGGGATGGATGCAAGCAACAGCAAGGCAGCTCATGTTGCAAGGCTATGGCTGTGGGCTGTGCGTGCAGCAGAGCTGCGGGTTTGTTCCCATTTTGTCTGGCTGTGGGATGCCTGCAGCGAGAGCTGTGCACCCGTAGTGTATGGTAGCAAAGAATCTCCAGCATCCGGGATGCTGCTCATGATCATGCCCAGCTTCCGTGCTATGGCTGTGGCTTTGTGATGCTTTTGACTGAGCGATGCCTCGGCTGGCCCCCGCCAGCTCTCTCGTCTCTCCCGCCGTGTCCATTCGTGGCTCCCAGCTACGAGCTGGCCCTGCAGAGCATCTGCAGCCCTGTCAGCATCAGCATCCAGCAGCGGCAGGAGGAGCTCCCCCTGACCAACGCCAGGCAGTAGTGCTCGGTCTGCAGGTTAGCTGCAATTTACCTGTAGGTGGCTCTTGCAGAAGAAGACTCATACAGCAGAGCGTTTTCCTCATCTGCAGCACGCAAATGCTACAAAAGCAGAAACAACCCAGGAAGCTGTGGGTTTGGGAATCTGCATGGACATGCACTGTCTGTGTTTTCTGGTGCTCTGCCATCCTTTTTGTCCTTCTCCTTGCTTGTCCATATGCTGCTGAGGAATGGAAAGCTGCATGTCCCATTGTTCCCCAGAACCCAACTTAGGTGACTTGTTGCCTGAGCAGGTAAGGACCATATACATATACAAATCTTTCCCATTGCACAGCATGGCAGTGCTGCCAGACTTTGTTATGGCTCTTTAGGGCACCTTCCAAGCTGTGTGACATTTTTCTCTCACCTTTCCCTTTCTTTCCCCGAGGTTTTGCCTTGCTTTGCCCTTTTATTCCTGCTACCTTCCTCTGTGTTGCTCAGGTGTTGCCATTCTTCAAGAGCGTTATCCAGTTGTGTTGCACTGCACCTCTTCATGCCTTGGATCTCTCTCTGGAGCACAAGAGCAGATTGATGGGGGGAGCTGTCGAGCAGATTGAGGTGGAAGTCAAAGACTCAAATCCAATGTTGCGAAGCCACTGCGGATGCCAAATCCCTGCACGGGAGACCTGGCCGTGTGCAGGAGTTACTGCAGGATGAGGAGCTGCTGTTGGTCTTCAAGCAGGTAGGAGTTTGTTATCCACACATAATACTGTATGTATTTGTTGTTGTTGTTGTTTTAAAATCAGTGCCAGTATGCAGTCTGATCCGATGTGTTTGAAAAGTGTGGTGTAAGGATTGTCAGCTGAGAACAGCAGCAGAACGTGGGGCTGTTGCAGGGGGAAGGCGTGGGGAAGGAAGCGGGGAAAGGAAAGGGAAAGCCTGGAAAAGGAATGGGGAAGGCACGGAGTGAAGGAAGGGGGCAAGACACGGGAATGAAGGGGATAGGACAGAATACCTGTAGGGCAGCCTAAAAAGCAGTAACAAGCTCTGGGAGGACCATGGAGTGCCAGATTCTGTACTGGGTGTTTATTTGTGTACTGGGCAGTTAAATTTGGGTATGTGAATATTTAAAAACAGTGCAACAGATGCTGGCAAAAAGTAATTTTTTAAAACTTTTTATTATTATTATTATTATTTTCTTTTTGTAAAGCTCTTAGCACGGCTTTCCTGAGTTTGGAGGAGTTTCCCTCTGTTTTCTTCGTCTTCACCCCCACCGCCCCCCACTTCTCATTCCGTGTTCTTCCCCCGTCATCGCGACAGAGCACTGACCGCCAGCGATTGCGCCGCGGGCCGCATCGATCCCGTCGAGGTTCTTTCCGCGGTCTCTGCCGCCACCTCGTGGCCAATGCGCGGAACTGCCGCTGTCCGCTGCTCAGTCCTGCAGGCGGCACAACGCGTGCGCGTAGGAATGCGGAAGTGGCTTCGTAACCGCTCTGTGCAGCTCATCCGCCGCTCTCTATTGTGATTAGTCCTCCAGGTCACAGCGAGCATGCGCCCGACGACTCCAAACCAGCAACTGTTGCTCCTAAGCGCTACGCGTGCGGGCGAGCTGCCGGTTCTCGGACCGCCGGCTCAGCGATCTCCTCCTTCTAAACCAGGATGTCCCTCATCTGTTTTCACTAGATGTGAAGGACAGGTGGGGTCAGGCATCTGCAGCTACCGAGATAGCCATCCCCATCACCTCTCAGTGCTCACGCAGCCAGAAGCAGCTGTACTGATCAGTTCAGACATCGTGCAGCTGAAACACAAACATCTGCCGTTCACTTGTGTGAACCTCTGTGTATGTATACTCTTTTGTACAGACTGCTGCTGGCCTGCTTGTGTTCAAAGAATTTTCGCTGAAGTGGACTAAATATTTCTGTGGAATTGTACTCTTTTTTTTTTTTTTTTTTTTGGCCTTGATCACCTGAAAGAAATGAATGAAGTGATGCGGGGAGTTCAAGTACAATCAAATGTGAAAGACTATCGAGAGTGGGAGACCTATTTGGAAAGTAACAAGAAGGGGAGGGAGAACGTGTCTGGTAGTAATAGCTTGGTGATGTTAAGCCTTACAGATGTATTTAATGTGTTAAATGCTGAAATACCTTTTAAAGGCTGTTTTTATCTTTTTTTTAGTTTCTGGTCCAATGAAGAACATCTTAATTGAATTGTTCTCATTGAAATCTGCTCCCCCCTTCAGGGAAGGAAGTTAAATTAAAGTCTGCTTCTGGGTTCAGTTAAAGTCTTTCTCAAACTGAGCAATCGTATGAGATACCGAAGGAGATTTTGTTGTTTTTTTTTAAGAAAATTAAAAAGCAGAATTGTAATAAACGTAAACTGTTCAGGGGTATTTCATTTAATAACTAATGAGAGCTGTAAGCATAAGCTTTTGGGTTATAAGGTTAGCAAGGAGACGATTCAGATCGTTTGTGTTGGGCAATGAGCACAAGGTAAGTGCTGATATGCTTCTGTGCCTGCAGCTTAAATTAAGTTGGTATAAATTATATATATATATATATATATATATATATATATATTTATTTATTTATATATATATATATAAAATATAATATTTATTATTATAATTATTTAATTTATTAATTAAATTATTAATTAATAATTGATTAATTAATTATTAATTAATTATAATTATTATTTATAATATAATATAATATATATATTATATATATAATATATATAATATAATATATATATTATATATATATAATATATATATGTTTGGAAGCTGGAACGTAACATGCAGGCTCAGTTTGCCTTTTCCATTGTTGGGAACAGACTGTGGTAGGCACTGTCCGTTTCCATCCAGGACTGGGAAGCGGTGAGCTGGTATTCCATCACTTGTTACAAGGTGTAAAGCAAACGAAGGTGATGTGGAGCCTTTGTTTGGGACGCAGGCACTGTAGAACAGGAGGACAAAGAAGGATTGATTGATAACTGGCAACAGCTTGAGAAGAGTGAGCTCGGGGATGTAGCCCTTTCTGGTTCTAACTGGTGTGCAGGTGGGGTGGGTGCAAAGCATGCAGACTCTGAGTGTGTGTGCACTCTGGGAAGCACAGCTGGAAGCGTCACCAGGAAGGGCAGAGAGGAAGGGTGGATCTGAGGACCCTCCCTGTGCTCACTCAGGTGCTCACCTCCCGGTTCAGGCTGTGACCTGGCAATCCCCCTGCACGAGGGAGCAGCCACAGCTGTCCTACAGTTCACTGATAATATTGACTGTGCTTTACGCTGGACACTGTGAATTTTTCATCAGGAGGTTTTATTTACTTTGGTTAGTTTCCAAATGAAGAGCAGAAGCAGAATCAGTGTTCTGCATTCACCTCTTTGTCTTGTTCCTGGATGCAGTCACAGTTTCTATTCAAGTTGTTGCATAAGCTACATAGAACTGAGATGATGGACTGTTGAGAGCGCAGTAGTTTCTTACAGACTACCTCTGGCAGGGATAGTATGGAGTACCATGTTAGATGTTTGGTGTTTCAGGTGGGGGGAGTTCCTAGTATGAATGTGGTGAAGTGAAGGTCGTTAGAGATGCTTTTAATGTCCTTTGGCAGCTCACAAAGTACCTTACTGTTACAGTCTGTGTCTCTAGGGTTGCATACTTACTTCTGCTTCCTAACTGTGTTTCCTTAGGCTATTGCTCTCACCGGGTGTTCTTAGTATATCACTGAGCTTTCTTTTACGTATGTACATGGTGAATAACTCACCTGAGTTCATTACAGAATGCAGGACTTGCAGGCGGCAGCTGAGAGAGCGTTCACAAACAGCTGGTCACCACGAAGGCATGCCGAGTGATGAAGAACTGGCTCTGACAGAGGTGACTGAATTCCAGAAGAGCAAAGGTTGGTCAGGATATGAGAGCAAAATTCCTCCCGTATTGAGAAGGATTTTCAAGGGAGAGTGAAGAAATACTCCTTTTGAATGGTATATCGTTTATTTTCTACAACATAGAATTGATGCATTTAAACAATTCTGACCAATGCCTTAGGAAGAATAGATAAGACTGTAGTCTTCTTTAGTTTAATCAGTTTTTTGTCCAAAGTTGGAATGTATCTGAAATTGAGATTTGAACTGCCTTAGTGAGCAGGTCACGAGGAGCTGGGAGAGGCACGGTGCGTATTTGCTGAATAACAGAAGGAGGATTTTCGTGTCTGAGCTTTTAAGAGACATACAAAATATGAAATGTAATGGGTATTTAAATCTGTGCAGTTGTTCAAAACCCCAGAAGTCTTTTTGTGGTCTTCTGTATCTCTTTTTTCCTGAAAAAGTGCTGGTTTTAAAACCCATTTCAGTGTAAGAGGTGTGAAAGATGAAGCACAAATGCTGTTATCATAAAGATATTACTTCTGTAGGTGCATGAACTGTTCAGCTTATGCCTCAATAAATTCTGTGATTGTTTCTTCTCATTCCTATTGAATATTATCCATAGATAACGTTCTAGAAGAGAGTAAGAAAATCTTTGAAGATGTCCATGCAGATGTTTGTGACATCAGAAAAATCCTGTTGAAATTCCAGGAGCGGAAAGAGAAGTTTCCCGACTCTTACTGCGATGCTTACATCAGTTTTTGCCTGCCTAAGCTTTTAAATCCATTAGTCAGAGTTCAAATTAATAAATTGGAGTCCCCTTGAGGTAGGTGCATCACCAGACTTTATTTTTGTGAAAAATTGTGTGTGTGTGTTCGTGTGTTCTGATATCCTCTGGGCTTCTGGGTAGGCGGTGCTCCGCTACGTTTCTGGTCTGTACTGTCTTTGCAAACTTGTCTACTCTGATGTACTCATCTTTGTTAACTGGCAAGGCCTGTGGCTATTTCTGGCATCTCAAAGTATGACAGGACGGGGGCATGCTGCTTGCAGGGAAGACTTCTGTACAGGAGCTTTGCCGTGGGTTATAGAGGCGTTCCAGAGCTTGAGATAAGAGTTTTAACTAGAAGGAGGACATCTTTTCCTCTTGTCAGGTTGCTTGCATATGAATCACTTGCACCTTTATTAACCCTCTGAAATCTAGCTTTACATTCAGTTTTAGCTTGCTGCTTTGGTCCATTCAGTGATTAGAATCCATGTAAAACTGTTAAATGAGAATCTTTTGGTATCATTAGATACATTTTTGCATGGAGTTTTTCTCTCAATCCTGACAGCTGAACAACGAATGGGAATGATCTTTCAGCAGAATTCTACAGACCTGAAAGAGATGCCCTGGTTCAGAGCTGTAGAAGGATTCAGCGATGCAAAAAAGTCCTCTGAATCAAAAAGAGATGATGATCCTGATGAAGAAGTTTTGCCTAGAGTGATTGAAAAACCTATCCTGCCAAAAATTACAGGTATATTAAGGTTGTCTTGAGCACGTTCACTGCAGCTAGGTAATGAAACCTTAAATAAGTGGTAATGTAAAATTATGTTGGTAGTTACAATTACTTGTTAAGGTTACTGCAAATGAAAGGTTTAGCTGTTTGAATGTTTGCTTCCTTGAAACTAGAGCAGATAGCCACTTGGATATCATGAATGAAATAATTCCTATTTTTCAGCATTTGTCAAGAATGTGTGGGATCCTTTATCGACTTCACAGACTGAGAACCATACACAGCTTTGCGATAACGTGTTTGAAAAACAGGTCCTGTCCAGAAGGGAATGCAGTCAGGCAAAACAGGTAAAGGCTGTTGTGGTAATGGGGAAGGAAGTTCTTGATGCAGTGTATGCATTCACTGTAAATATTCGCTGTAACATACACTTAGCCCAGTTCTGGTTTTATTCTCATGTAAATCTGGGAGTTTATCTAGCATAAAGTAGGTGAAACTAAGTTGATGTTTAGGCCCTTAGTATGAAAAGAAATAATAACAAACGTTTATGCAGTCGCCACACTTGACTTCAGGAAGAAGCTTTAGATAAGATTCTGTTTGTATAGTAGCTGTGGTGTTTTGTTGTGGTTTTTTTAATAGAACCTCATAGCTGGAAAATACATTAATCTCGTTATCCAAGAGGATTTTATTAAAAAAAAAAAAAAAAAAAAAGATGGTTAAAGCTGAGACTTGCTCACAGGTCTTTAATGCAGTCACGATTTTAGTGTCTATTATATACAGTGGCACCTGCATTCAGCTGAGTTAGCGTTTTGCTTTTCCACATGATCAAAATAACTGCCTAAAATTGTTGTAAGTGGAAGGTGAGATCCTTTTCTTGTGAGGATGTGTTAATATTTTTCCTTTTCTTTTTTTTTGACAGGATTTGATTAACACGGTTGTCCTGAGGATGAAGCAGTCTGTAGAGGAGGATGTCTTTATCCCTCTGTATCCGAAAAGGTAAGCTGTGTCTGGGAATTTATTTTTTTACTTTTTAAAATTGTTATTTTTAGTCATAGAATCATAGAACTGCTCAGGCTGGGAAAGACCTTAAAGACCACCAAGTCTACCTGCAACCTAACCTCTTTTTTTGGCCTTTGTTCTATTTTTCTGTACCTTTTCCCCAGAAGCGTGGGTGAAACATATTGTAGACATCCATGAGCAAACGGAACAAATGTGCCTTCTACTGTTTCATTATAGGAATAGTTACCAAACATTGATGTTTATGAACTCATTCCGACAAGAGTAACTACGCAGTCAACTTACTGCCTTTTTGCTCCTGTAACTAAAAGCTTTCATTAATGGAAAGTTCTTAGTTTATGAGGCACAGCCCAGAGTCTGGTTTTGTGATCTTAACTTGGAGTATCTGAGGGCTTGTGTTATTTGTGGTGGTCTGCTCCCCCTTCTACTCCTGACTCCTCCTTTCTTTCCTGAAATAGTTGATATTGCTGATGCTTATTGCTGGACACTCTTAGAGAGGGGATAACTGGTAAGAGTCTGGTAGGTGTGGGGTTAAGACACAGCTGGGAGAAGAGTGTTGCTAAGCCTGATGCAGCATGTTTGTCTGGTTACAGGCAGTGCTGTTCTGCTGAGAATCCATTAAACACATACTCGAGTGTTTCCAACTGCTAATTCCATTGGGTATTGCAAGGAGTTTCAGTTAACAGCTGTTTCCTCATATGAAAGAAATCCATAATTGTAATTCATCAGTATTTAAGAGATGAATTGTCTGTTTGTCTTACTTTCAGGTCAAACAAAATCCTTATTTCCTCTTCCTCTTTTTCTGACCAGCACTGTGGAAGACAAATCATCTCCATGTTCAAAATTCCAAGGCAGACGGTTTTGGTCAGCTGTTGAGGTAAAGAAAAAGCACCGATCTTGTCTGTGAAAGGCATTTTAGTTAAAAGTAGACTGTCGTCTTTGAGGAAATGTATCTTCAGTCAAATCTGATTCCTGAGAACTTAATGCATTTTAATAGGAAGGTTAGCTGTTTTCCTCAGTGAGCTATTTATGCTTACCCACCTCTGATACGTAGTCAAGAGACTTGAATTTCATCATCTGTTCCTGCTAACCTTCCATGAGATCAGTCATTGGCACTCTGTGGATAGGTCTGTTTCCTCAGTATGTGCATACAGTGCCCATGTTGCTCTCGTAGAATGGAATCCCTGCATGTGCGTGTAAGCATATTATTATAGCTTTATTCAGTCTAAAGTGCTGAGTTAGGAATGTCTGAATGCCTGTGATTCAATTCCCTCTTAGATCCGTTTCCTCTATGAATGTATTTGGATACGTACTGAAGAAGAGGTTTAGATGCAGGAAAACACATTAACGTCCCAGTTCCCCTGCTGTGTGTGCTAACAAGGCCATGGTGACAGCTCTGCATAGGCTTCCTGCTGCCATGTTGCACATTCCTGTAGAAAAATCAGGGAATTTGGGAATGTTGAGGACTTGCCATATTCACTCCTGGGGCAAGCTGTTGTGTAAGGCTTTGTCATGGACAGATGCAGAGAAGACAAGAGGGAGCTTAGTGCTGATACCTGGCAGACACGAAACAGACATAAGATTCTGGTATCACCCTCTGAGACCGTGTATTGCCTGACTTAAATGTCCTGTCAAATGCATGTTTCTAAAAGCGAGACCAGTGGTCTTTCACTGCTGATTGAAATTTTCTCCTTTCAGTTTGTTTTCCATCCTCACTGTCAGTCTTCTCTTTAGAAGTGGTGATGTGCAGAACAGTTGAAAATGTGTTTGTGTTGGGTATCTTCTGACAGTTTGCCACTCTTTTTTTTCTGGAGTGAAGTCGTGAATTTGTTTATCCCAGATTAAGTAGTACTGCGGGTCATGCATTAAACTCTTTGGATCTGTTCAGCAGCTTATTAGTGTGACTTATCTGTGTTTGAGACTGCCGTTGTGCAGCCCCTATTGGTGCTGTCTTTCAAAGCAGGTGATCCTCTGCAGGCTGCCTATCGGGAATGTCCTCTAAACCATGCCCAGAAATTGTATGGGAGAGTACTCACAAAGGGCTGGGCGAGAAGAGGACAGGAACTATTTTAATGAGGAAGTACAGTTGATGAGGTTTTGATGTTTGTGCCATCATACAGTCTAACTTTCCTAGCATCTCTCTGAGTCAAAAGGAAGTGTCCTGCCAAACACTCCAGAGAAGTATGCAGTAGTCGTGGGCTTTGCGACTGCTTTCTGACTGGTGACTGCTAAGATCACGTACTGTGTCTGTGTGGGTGAACTACCTTGAGGTTAACAGTTACCTTGACATTAACCATTCTGTGTTGAGGGGGAGACCAGCCATGTTCTTACGCTGGGCTTAAGTCTTTTTAAATAGTCATTTCTACAGTGATAACAGGTAACTGAAGACAACTCTTGCTAACGAATAATACTGAGGTCAAGTACAAAAGAATCTTTTTGCTGCTATGGACCAAGGCTATCAACCTTACATGTGTTATAAGGCTGGTGGCATGTAATCTTATGTAGCATATGCAGTAGTGGTTGTTCTTTCATTCTGTCACAGATTCTCTCCAATGTTCACTTAGAATTGGATCTCAATTGCTGTTGATCCCTGTTTCTTGCTGAGCGTGGTGTCTTTGTACACGTGCACACCTCTGGTGTCTTTGTACATGTGTACACCTTCAGATTTGACCACTGGCTTTTCTCTGAAAAAATAAAGCACGGCTGTTTTCTCTTCTTGGGAGTTAGCAAATTGTTAACCAATTGGAAGGTGGCCATGCTTTTTCTTTCCTTGGGAGTTGTTGTGTGTATGTATGAGGGTACAGCTCATAGGCACATGTAGAATTAATCTTCTTCAAAATATTATTTATGATCTGTAGTTTTTTAGTGACTAATTGGCAGTAAGCTTGGAGAGAATAAATCCTGTTTTTTGAGTACTGAGATTGGATGGACATGGTATCTTTTAAGTTTAAAAAGGAGGTTCTAATGCACCCTCAGCCATCAGATATGCATGTTCTGTTTCTCCATTACTGCAGCTGCTCTCCAAGGTTCTCCTTTGGGATGAGACTGTACAGGAAGACACAGTCCGTGGTGTGGGACTGAGCAAGCTGCTGAATCGTTACCTTCTTCTGAACCTCTTCAACACACCACCAGGGCCAGAAAACACAGAGAAGTGTAAAGAGGTGAAAGGTCTTATTTCCATGGGGACAGAAGTAGTCTGAAGTGTAATTATTTAACATTTGAAGTTGTTTTTTTGTTTGTTTGTTTGTTTTTTAATGACCTTGGTGTATAAAAGAATTTCAAAGCAAGCATTGGTTCCTAGGCTTTAGGAATAACTGCTAAAAATGATGTTTTTGTTTTTTGAAGAGTAAACACTGCCAATAATAACTGAACTAGCCAAAAGGACAAGTCTGTCAGAAGTGGTGTGACTTAGTGTTATTGAAAGCCTTTTTTTTTTCTTTCTATTTTTTCTTTCAGAATACTCTCTGGGTGAACAGGTGGTTGCATGCTTCCCAGAAAGGTGGTTCCAAAATCATGGAAGTGGGTCAACTCTCCTCGAGTCAGTGAACTTCTGCCAGCATTTGGTTCAGTGAGCACGTATGCTTCACAGGAATAACCACAGGTAACAAACAACATGTTCTTTGGGATGCAGCACTTCCTCCTATTCATTATGTTAGTATTTCTTTTAGGGACGTGGTTCAATGGGCATGGTGGTGATGGGTTGACAGTTGGACTAGATGATCTTTGTGTTTTTTTCCAACCTTAATGATTCTATGATTCTTAAATTCCTCAAGCCTCATGCATTTAACACTTTCAGTGATGTACTTCCAACATCTACGTACAACTAAAGATGCAATCCATAATGTAAAATGGATCGCTTTTGCAGTACTTGTTCAGGCTAGTTTGAGGCTCTAGATGTTGGGTGCAGTTAATGGTCAGTGTAGCTCAAGGCACGTTTTAGCTTTATTGATTTTGAAGTCAGGTGTGAATGTGTTGCTGTGTCAACTTGTTTTTGTAATAGTGATGAAACTGAAGAAGTTGTTCTCCTGTTGGTGAAAGTCAAGGCTCTGCGTATTGCTGAAGAGCTCATTGAAGAGTGCAAACGGGAACATTTTAAATCTGTGATCAGGAAATAAGGATTTCTTTGAAGCAGCAGTTCTTTTACTGAAACAAGCCTGATGCTCACTCTAAAAAAAGTGGTAACGTTTAATGAGTGGACTGCCTGCAGTTGTTTTACTGTGAAATATTTTGGTTTTTTTTTTTTCCCAATTTCTTCTGATGCCATCTACTCCTAGATAGAATCACAATGGTCAGTGTGAAGTGCAGGTGTTCTGAAATATATGACGAAGCCTCACTGCTTTGTTCTTTTGGGAAGGATGACTGCAGTAAGTGCCTGTAACGTTACCACTGCTGGAGAGCAGACAACTTCACAAGCTGTTTTCAGTACCACATCAAATCAGGAGTCACTGAACTCTAACTTATCGTCCACTTAATGAGATAACTATACCAAACTCACAGTGAGTTCTTCATAGCTTTCTGACCCTGACACAGAAGCAGGAATTCTGTGTGCAGTGAGAAGTTTGATCTGTGAACATCTACTGATGGTAAATGGCAGTTCAGGAAGGTAAAAAGTTGCAAAGGAGAACATCTTAACTACGCTTACTCTTCTCCAGAGCATGATTTGTAGTGGAGCTTTGTACTTGAGATACAGACTGGACTTTGTGCACAGACTTGGAGTTGTCACCCGCCCTCATTTATCAGACGAGCAGAACAACAACTCCAGTTACCTTCTTGTACTTGGCTCTCTAAGGACATTTATCTTCTGCTTCCCTGTAGGACCCATTAAACCTTATCTCATTGTACCCATGTTAGATTTCTAATGTTGTGTAACTTCGTATATGTGCAGTAAATATTACTGCTGCAGAATAAAAAGGATGTTTTACTGTAGAAACAGCACTGCGTCACAAATTCTGCTAAGTTTGCTATTGCCTGCTTCTCTAAAATGTTATGTATGGGTCTTCCATTTAACTCTTGGAGGCTTTTATTCCCTATGGTTTTTCTGTTGTTTTTTATTACAGAATATGTATTTTTGTAAACTATTTTAATTGTAAATAGCATTCATCAGTGTTATAGACAACAATGACTTTTAAAATAAAAGCAAAGCAATTCTTTTGAAAAGTAAAGACGTTTTTGTGTTAATGAGACTTTTAACGCATTCAAGTCTTGAACACGACAGGAATGTTATGTGAAGTATGGAAAAAAACTGTGGCACTGCTGGCGCTTCATTATCTGCAGGATTTAGGAGTTCTGTTGTAAGTAATTGTGCACTTCTACTTTCCTGAGTGCAAAGAAAATACAACTGATGGGTAATCAGCTGAAGCATGTGATCTCCGTGCTTGCTTTAGTCTCCTCTGCTTCCTTATTCATTTTGAAAGTTGCTCCCTAAGAAATTAGTCTCGTGCTGCTATGAAATTGGAGTAGGTTCTATCACGCTCTACCTCTGTAGAGGCTTCTTCCAGTGGCTGCAGACGTCACTTGTCATGACTGGTAAGCAGGGGAAGGCGATTTTTACTGGAGCTCAGAAGCCCCATCCCAGTTGAGTATCTTTGAGAACCTACTGTGCCACTTTGTGGTGAACCTTGCTCCCATTCACACAATCTGACTGGAGTAACAGCTAATCTGGCTTCATTCTTGCAAGCTGGTTTCAAAACGTTGGTATTACTGCTTTGTTGTCAGGTTACTATTGGTGTTTTATCAGATGTCATTTCAAAAGTGCCTTTACAGGACAGCTAAGCAGCACTTACTCTCAGATTGTCCAGCTGGGCTTCTGTACATCTGCTTCCCTGCCATAGCCCCCTTCTGAACATCTTGAATGAAGCATTTTCACAATTGGCCCCTGTCTACTTGGCAAAGGCAGAAGAAACAGTTATTTGGAAGTGACAACACAATAACTGCAAACCCCTTCTATTAGCTGTGATTTAGAAGGAAGGCAGAAGCAGGGCTGAACACACTGTAACACTGGTCAGAAAAGGGAATGTTTGTTTTCAGGAGGGTACAGTTTAACATTCAGACAAGAACTGCTGAAATTTCACTGTCTTTTATTTGCATACGAAACTTGAAAACTGACAATTCTTACATTGAACTCAAAGCTGTTACTTGTTCAGCTCTTCACTCGCTTCCCTCCATATTTTTTCCACTATTTTTGAAGTATTGTACTCTCGCAGCATATCGAATTCCAGCCAGGGCTGCTTCCACTTCTGTGCTTCCTTCATTTTTTTCTTGGGTAGCTCAATTTTTTTTTTCTTTTATGTTGTATTTCGGCCTCTCCCAAAGTTTTGACCATGGTTGAGGTTTCATTCTGACCTGCAGCTAGAGGGAAAGATTTTTTTAAAAAAGAAAAAGGGTATTAAAAGGTCAGAAGGTCAGAATTCTGACTGTGAAGCAAAGCAATGAGACAAGTGCTGCTTTAAGAGAAGAAAGCAGCCCGATCTGTCAGCAAACTAAGGGACTGCTGGACACCAGTGGGAGAAAAGGGATTTTGGGTCTGTGTGGCTGTTATGTTTGTTCATATACCTAAATAACATTGATTTATTACACCGTCCTTAAGTTGATATGCTGTTAACTCTCTTCTACGCTTCTAACTCTGTTACTTACTAAGGAAAGAATAGGACAGCAGCCGTTCCTCCTTTTCCCTGTAAGCTAAGTTGGATAGTATTCTTTTACCAGTCTGCCAGACCTCCTGAGATGCAGATCTTGCTAACTGTTCCTTCCACCCCCCACATCAGTAGCATTAAGTTTCCATAGCGCTGGCTGTTCTGTCTGCACAGTGTAATACAGAGGCATCTGCAGGCCATTACTCCTTGCGCGTCTCCTAAGTTACCTACTGAGGAAGGCAGGTACTTTGGTTATGAATGTTCTTTCCCAACAGGAGTAGCATTAAGGTACCAGATTTTACATGCTTGTATCACCTTGATAACTACCACAACCAAAAGCTGTTTAACAGCCTTCCAGGCCATTGTAGAATGGCCAGTTGAAAGACACTCATGAGGATCGTAGGAGTTCAACCCCTACCTCCCCATAAAACCAACCCCTGCCTCCACATAAAACCAGCCACACTATGTCTGAGAGTGGTGTCCAAAGGCTCCTTGAACTCTGGCATATTTTGTGCATGGTCAACCTCTGGTGCAGAAGCTTTTCCACCCTGACCCTCCCCTGGTGCAGTCCTCCATCTGGCTCTGAAATGGAGCCCTGCAGAAACCCCAGGTGACTGCTCACCATCCTGATATAATCCCGGTATCAGTCAGAAAGTTAACTAAATTATCGCCTACATTCCCACTAAAAAATTAAACTCCTACCTTGTTTACAGGAATTTCTTCATGGTCTAAATGAGACACAGATGAAAAAAACACATTTTCATCACTTGATAGTAAAAGATAATAATTTTTTTTCCTACTGTTTTTTACAAACAGCTGAAGAGAGCCTACAGGAGACACCACATTCAAGTGGTTATCTTGTGTTGGCAAAGCTTAAGGGGACTCTTAAAACTCTTTTCTGCTCCGATGAATTATACCGTGCCATAGAAATCTCCTTATGCTCTGGAGTTCAACTGTCTGGCAGCTAAGTTGAAGGCACACTTCCTGACACAGTACTGGCCAGAGGGCCACTACCAACAGATTATTTGCATGGGGTCACTGTGTTTCAGACAGCATGGAGACTTGGCCTCAGAGCCAGGGAATGGCTTGAACACCTCCAGGGACAACAGTTCCACCACCTGCCTGGGCATTTCGAGAGGACATTTTTCCCAGTATCCAACCTGAACCTCCCCTGGCACAACTGAAGGCCATCACCTCTTGTCCTCCTGCTGCTCCTTGGGAGGAGAAGCTGACTCCCACGCAGCCACAACCTCCTTTCAGGTAGTGGTGCAGAGAAATGAGGTTTCCTTTGAATCTCCTCCAGACTGAACAATCCCTGCTCCTTCAGACACTCCCACAATATTGTGCCCCAGATCCTTCACCACTCTGTTGCCCTTCTCTGTACGCGATCCAGGGCCCCAGTGCCTTTCTTGTAGTGAGGGGCCCAAAACTGAGCACAGTACTGGACGTGCAGTTCCACCAGTGCTGAGAACAGCAGGCAGATCGCTTCACCAGTCCTTCTGACTGCACTATTTCTGACACAGGCCAGGATGCTGCTGGCATTCTTGGCCACCTGGGCACACTGCTGGGTACGTGCAGCCAACTGTTGACCAATACCCCCAGTGTGCAACGTATCACATCGTCCCTCTCCTCTCAGAGGCAGCACCGCCACTGTAAACACTGTGCCACTTAAAGCAGTGCAGGTGGGTTTTGGAGACATGAAAAATACTTAGCACAAGAGGAATTCCATTTCACAAAGTACGTGCACTCAGCTGACCTCGAGATGTGAGGCAAAGGCAGAGGCAGGGCCCGTGTCTCTGTCACCTTCCGACACGCACTTTTCGAGTACCAATGCCTCAGAGCCCTGAGGAATCTGAGGGCGGCCCCCACCGCGGCCTACCCCTTCTACCTCCTCTCCTCTCTCTGCTTCTGCTTGTCAATAATGACGGGCTTCGGGGGCGGATGGAATTCTGTGGGCTCTCCATCGCCGTTCATTCGAAACATTGAGGAAGAAAACCACCCGGTGAAGATAAAACGCTCAGAAAAACACCGTTCTCAAAAGGCACCGTTCCCCACAGCCTCGCAGCTCAAACCCCCCGCAGGCGGCTGCCATAGTGACTACGAGTACTTCCGGTCCGCCGGCGCCAGAGCGCAGGGTGGCTACGGCAAGCTCGGAGGGCCAAAACTGCCCTCAGCGCGAAGCGGAGCTGTGTGTCGCTCTACTCCTAACCCCTTCTGAGCTCTGTTCATGATCTGATGGGTGTATTTGAAGTGGAGGGTATTTGACGCTGCTTAGAGAAACGAGGGGACTGTGAAAAAAGGAAGCGTGCTGCATTTTGTGGTGCAAGATGTTCTGGGAACTGCTGCTAACAGTGCCCAGCAGGCTTCCTTTTTGCTGGGGAGAGGTTGAACAAGGACTTTTTATATGAAAAGAGTTCATCCTATATTTCCTTTCCACTGACCTTCCGTCGTACTGCTTGAGAAATTGCTATTTCTTGCTGTAGAGAATGCACATGCACCTGCACCTGTATCTGCACAAAGAATCATCTAAATATCTCTGTACGGGTTTCTTTTTGGCACTCAGATGGAGCTGTGTGGAACACAGACTTGGATGAATCTTCAGTCGGGTGCAGGGACGCGTAATGCTCATCTTAGATGTCACGCTGACAGCAGCAATAGAGAGACAAATGTCATAGGGTTTCATGTATTTTTTTTCCTTTTGTTTCAGTTATAACCGTGGAAGCATAGAAGCGTTACCCAGACCAATTGAGCATTTCTCACATGCGCTTTCTACCAATGACACAGGGCAGTGGAAGTCAGCATCGCAAGCATCCGTGAGAGCCCTGCAAAAGACTGGTGAGAGTTACCCTGGCGGCCTCCTTTGGCAACCTCAGGTCTCTGCAAGCTGTTAAGCTGTGTCGTAAGTCCTCCCGTGGTGCTGACTCAGCTCTCCCTGTCTTTGGTGTAGGAGAGCTGGTCTTCAGCTCCTTCCTGTTTTCTGCCTATCATCTGCTCCCTGCTTTGCCTGTGGCCCAGTGAGCCTTTTACTACTCGCCCCCAAATTTGCATGTGTAGATAAGAGCGTCTTGATTTCTGTGTTTGGCTGAGCGGGTAGAGCAGGGCAAGGGGGCTGATTTGGACGTGCCGCTTTCCCAATACGGTGCTGTTGGCGTGGCAGTGCTTCTGGCGTTGCAAATTCTGTCAGATGTCAATGAATTCCTTGGAATCTGTTGAGTTGACTTGTGCAGGTTTCATTCTGGAGCTGAATTCCTCCCGGACGCTTCTGTGCATAGCCATGGCCTTTGCTTATTTCTTTCCTCCTCTCTTTGTTGTGTTTGGCACTGTGCAAGCTGTGAATCACCAGGAAGCAGCTGAAAGTGCTCTGGAGTTGTGGGGGACAAACTCCCAAGAAACAATGTGCAGCTTCAAAACCCCAAAGTTTGGAAAGATGAGAGGTGCGCAGTGTGCTGCCTGGTGCAGGACACGATGTGCTCTGCAAGGCGCTTTCCAAGAAGACCTCAGGTCTGTGCTGAAACTGCATCCAAAGCAGCCCAATGCCCCGTGCTTGTTGTACCCGGAGGTATCGGTGCCAGGAGTTGCTGCTGTGTTTGCCATGCCATTGTGTCGGCAGGGTGATGTTCATGGGGTCCAATGCCCTCAGTCATTCAAAGCATCCTTGCAAATGTTCCTAGCGAGGGCCATGTTTCATTGACACCATAGGTTGTTTTCTGGAAAATGAAAGAGTGGGCTTGCGTACCCCCAGATGGTTTTCATTTCCTGCTGACCACAGTGCACGTCATGTCTGCTGCCATTGCCCCACGGCCCTGTTGTGGTTTAAGCCGGTGGGTGGCTCAGCACCACAGAGTCCTTTGCTTACTCCCCCCTTCCCGGTGGGATGGGGGAGAGAATTATGGGGGAAAAAAAAAGAAGGTGGAACTCATATGTTGAGAGAAATCTCTTTCCAAAGGTAGAGAAAAGGACAGAAGTAATGGATGCACGCACACACACACACACACATATATATATGAATGTATGTAAGAAGTGATGTAGAAGCAGTGGCTCAGCACCTCCCAAGCAATGGGCAAGCAGAGGAAGAGAGTGAGATGAGCTCCCACCCCGTCCATAACCCCTTCCACCTGATGTCATATGGTATGGAATATCCCTTTGGCCCGTTGACATCAGCTGTCCTCATTTGGTTTCCTGCCAGCTCCTTCTTGAGAGCTTTGCTGAGAACGGCCTTGGCTCTGTCCAGGTCTGCTTCTCAGAAACTATAAACACGAGAGTGTTCTCACTGTCATAGCATCATAGCAGACACTGAAGAAAAATGGATCCCACCTGAGACTAAGACAGCCCCCCAGTGTCCGTGCAGCGAGCCGTGTGGGGCTGCAGGTTGTGCATTTCCCTGGCAGCATTGGCCAGGGGTGCTGGGGAGGTTTGCGTGCTCAGCTTGGGCATCGCGCTGCTGTGCCTGTCGACACAGCATGCTTCGTGCTCTCCGAGCAACAGAACAGCGTTTCATCAACAATGTGCCGTAATATTTACTGGAACCAGATGCATTTGTGTCTCTGAGGCTGGGTTTACCCAACGAGCTCTTCTCGAAGGAGCTGTTTTGATTCCCTTTGTCCGTGTGCGAGATGCGCTTATCCCACTTGTGTTCTGTGCTTTGGTATTACTCTTGGTGGGCAGAAGGAGCTGGTGGATTCAGCAGCAGTAGATCCTGTTGGTTTCCTCTCTGCTGCTTCATCCCTGGAGCTTGCTGCTGCACGGAAGAGTACAATCGTGTTTATCCCAAGGCTGCTGTAAAGGGGAGCCCGGTTGGCGTAGCAGTGATCAGCAGCTAACGGGCTGTGCAGAGGAGGGCTTTGCAGAAGGAGCAGGAGTGCCTGCGTCCATCTGTATCCTCGAATACGTTCTGGCAGTGAGGCAGCAGCTGTGGCCACAGTGACTGAATGCAGACTTGGCAAGACCCCCAAGGCTTGGGGCTGCCACGTGGCGTTTCCTAGCCCTACCCTCCTTTATATGCCTGGCAAAGCACAGCCACCCTGCACCCAGGGCAAGCGTTTGTCTTAGTGTCATGTTTCACGCTATCTTGTGAAGCTCAGGCACTGGGGGCAGCTTCCCCCCAAAGAAAAGGAGGAGGAAATGAGGTCGTCATGGAAGCCAAAAGGCAAAAATGCACTCGGGAAAGAAACTGTCGAAGCAGTCTAGTAGTAGTACTATGTATTTCTCTTCCTTTATTTCCATCCAGGTGCAAGAGATGGCTGCTCTAAGCCGCCCGTGGATGCAAAGAAGGACCCTAGTGTGGATTTGCCATAGGCCCAGCAAGAGGCTCAACAGCACCAAGCTCCGGGTCCTGCACTTTGGTCCCGACAACCCCATGCCAGCTTCTCCAGGATTTGGCTGGGATGGAATTCCAACCACTCACTGATTTCTCAAACGCTGGGGTGCCCTGTTGGAATCCTGTGGTCTTGTGACGTGGTCTTGCCTCCCAACCTTGTCCGTCCATGGTGGAGCAGCCGGGTGGCCCTTAGTGATGTCATAAGCGGCTAGAATGAGGGGAGGAGCTGCGCGTGCTGCATCCCTTCATTGGAGCGCTTGAGCTCGGCGTGAGTACGTGGCTTGTTGCACTTGTGCATCTACTGAGTGTGTTTGTCTTCATCCCGTCTTGCGCAGCGCCTTGTAGGTAAGCTGAGACGGTGCGGGATAGACAGGTGGGCAGCGAGGGCTTGAGAAGTGCTGGCTGGCAGAGCTCCTAGGATCATATTGCTTAGCCTGGACCATCAGACGCCATTTTCCCCCAGGCCATCACTTCCAAAGCCATCCATCAAGATGGCATTTGTCCAACGGTTTTTCCCTCGCCTTCTTTGCTAAATTGTGGAGGCTCACTGACCTGCTCTTTCTCCCTCCCCTGCCCACCCTCCGCCTGCTCCCTTGGTGCAGCTTTTGCTCGTGGAAGATCAGAGCAAAGTGACAAGGAACAGCTGCGGGTTCGAGGATCTTGTTCTCCCTTGTTCTGATCTCTTGCCAGGTACGTGCCATGTTTTGTATTGCCACATGGTTCAGCAGCCCGTGTTTAGTCACACCGTGTGTAGTAACACAGCCTCGTCCAGCTGAAATGCAGCTCTGGTCATGTGTGGGTTTTTTCCACTTCCTCTCCAGCTCAACCCTCAGCAGGATGCTGCCTGTAGTGCTGGGAGCAGCTAGTGTGAAGGAAGGCAATCCCTTAGGCAAAGAGCCCTAGCCGCAGTTTGTGCAGAGCTGCACAACATGAGCCAGGGGCAGAAGCGTGCATGCTTTGGCTGTGTGAGTGTGGCCGACAGCTGTAGGGAGCACAGCAGAGATGCAGGCAGCGAAATGCGTGGGCAAGGCTGTGGCCGGCGCTGGTGGTGAGGCTGCTGCTGGGAGCCGGGGGCTGGGGAGCAGCTCCAGCCCCAGCAGTGACACCTCTCCCTGGCCTGCTACTGCGCTCTCAGCGTGCTGCGGGCAAATGCATCTGCTGCTTTGTGCCAGAGTCCCCATCTGCTAGCAGAGGGACAGCGACTTGGTCCAGTGCTGCGTATTGCAACGGCTGTCCCGTTTGAATAGACTGCACACAGTTGTTGTTTCTAGAAGTAGTTCTGAAGAAGTCTCTTGATCCAGTGCTGTGTGAGCACAGGAAATGTGTTTCTTTTCTGTTGCAGCTTGTCGCGCCTGCTGTGATGGGCATCGCGAGCAGCGAGATCAGCCGTGGGCCTGACCGGGCGTTGACGGAGGTACAGTGTGAAGCTCTGCTTGGTCTCTGTTCCCTGCCTTGAGCCAGCAGAATGAGCCACCGGTGTGCTCTCCTGCTTTTCAAGAGAGAGAGCATCCTTCCGGCTCTCTCGGTGTCCCTGAAGAGCTGCCTTAAAAGCTTCATTGCCTTGCTAGTGGCATCAAGATGGCACCCTGAAATCCTCCTTGTTTGTCCTCAGCTCCTCACCATGGTCTGTGCTCTCTGTTTCAGCCTGAGAAGCAGGGGAAGCCTCTGCTGGTCCGTGAGGAGTCATCTCTTAATATTCCAGCTATTGCTGCTGGCCATGTTATTAAGAGATACATTGCCCAGGCAGCGGATGAGCTCTCCTTGGAGGTAAGCAGATAAAGAAGGCGTTCCTTGTTGTCACGGCCAGAAGAGTATACCGTGTGAATGCATCAGGAATATTCTCAGACACCTTCAGAATGCCTTGTGAGGCGAAGCCCAGAAGATGCAGGTCCAGAGAGGACTTGCACTGGGTTGGATGCAGGGAGGAGTTCAGCCATGTCTAAAAGATGGTTTCATATGGCATGCTTGCACTGTATTCTGTGTGGTGTGTAAGGCAGTGACTCTTGTACCTCCACGTTCAGCTTTCTGACGGGAAATGCCTGAAGAGCTGTCCCGGTGCAATTGCTCTCAAGCTGTGCGCTCTTTGGCAGTGCAGAAGAAGGGTGCCATTTCAGCTGTGCTTTCCTCCCAGCTGTGCTGACGCTGGGATTGATGTTGCAATCTCTTGCAGGTGGGAGACCTGGTGTGCATTACTGCTATGCCAGCAAAGGAGCAGAGCCCCTGGTGGAGAGGCAAGCGTGGCTTTCAGGTAGGCACAAGCTTCAGACTCCTGGGCGCAATTGCAGTCAAGTGAGGAACGTCAGCTTAGAGCTGCTCGGCCTGCACAGGGTGGCTTCTGGACGTCAACAGCTTCCCTGTGTCGCTGTCAGAGGACTTTCCCTTTGGCTCTGGGCTTGGGTGGGAAACTGTCTCCTCATGTGACTTAGAAGCAAGAGCCTCTCGTGCTCCATACGCAGTCAGAAGTTGACCATCTCTGTCCTTTGTACAAGCACGGAGGACAGAGCCTTCTTGTGCGGAACCAAGTATTGCTTTTGTAGGTCTTCTGGCTGCAAATGTTGAATGAGGGTTACTTTTCTGCAGGCCATTCTTTCTTGGTGCAACAGTTGAAAAAATGCTGCATTCAGTATTCCATCCGTCTTTTTGTTCTTGTTCCAGGTTGGGTTTTTCCCCAGTGAGTGCGTGGAGCTCATTAGTGGAAAACTTCCCGAGGCCCTCATCAACTCAGCGCCAAAGCCAGGTACGGATGTTACATGTGGTGGCGCGGGGAAGTCAAATGGAGTCTTTTTCTGGGTGTGTTCTGTGTTGAATACCTCCTTGATCCATCCCACGTTCTCCTCTGTGTTGATGATCCTTCCTGCATCCCACGGGGCATAGGGCTGCTGTTTTGTAGGCAGTGAGAATGAGGGCTTGGGCAAATGCTCGAATCCTTGTAGAATGCAGTGTTGGCAATGTTCTTGCCGCTTTTATGTGCTCTGTAGAATGTGTTTCCGCTCAGCCTGGTCCCACTGAGCCCAACCTGAAATGAACTGGTTTCTTCCTTTTGTTGTGCAGTGCCAAAGAAGCGTGGCAAGCTCCTCAGCTTCCTTCGTTCCTTTGCGAAGGCCCGCCCAGAGGAACCGAAGCAGCGGGAGCTGGAGCTGGAGAAGGAGAAGGAAGGGGTGTTTGGCTGTGACCTGGGAGAGCATCTTCTCCACTCTGGCCGTGATGGTAAGGAACAGCCCGTTCCTGAGAGCTTCCTCTCTGTTGGGCATGTAAAGATGAAAGAAAGGGAGATCATGTCTAGCAAGGGGCAGGTTGATAGCGGTGGAGAAACGTGAAATGGGAGTTGATGGCTGCAAGGGAAGCTGAGGCTAATGCTCATAGGAGGCCGGCACACTTGTATTTGCTTAAAGCCAAAGGTGTAAGCCAATGCCACGCTAGCCTGAAAACCAAGGAAGCCTTTTGGCCCAAGAGAGTGTCCTGCGTCAGTTTCCTAGCTCTTCTGGACATGAGGTCTCACGCCTCCATTCCGGTGGGAGCTGTGATGGGACTTGTGGCAGTGTCTCTGGCTTCCCCAGAATTACTTTCTTCAGGCTGCTTGGCAGGTTGTGGCATTTCTTGAAAGCCAAGAACACGTCCGTGTCCAGTTTTGTCCCCGGCTCCTGCCTGTCTGCGCCGTCTGCGACAGCCTTTTTTCTCCTCTACGGAGGAGGCAAGCAGTAGCGCGGCTGGGCTTAGTGGATGGGATGTGACAGGGGCAGCGGCTGAAGCAGGACTTGAATCAGGAGCTCAGCTAAGTGCTGGCCCTTGTTCTGTAGTCCCCCAGGTCCTGCAGAGCTGCGCTGAGTTCATCGAGCAGCACGGCGTGGTGCAGGGGATCTACCGCCTGTCCGGCGTGGCGTCCAAGATCCAGAAGCTGCGGTAAGAGTGCTTCTGGACTGTATGTTGTCTTGCTTTGGAGTTGTTTTCCTCTTTCTCCAAGCCCTCTGTTTTTGTGTCCTTCTCTCCAGCCATGACTTTGAGTCGGAGCAGATTCCGGAGCTCACCGTCCGGGACATTCACAGCGTGAGCTCCCTGTGCAAGATGTACTTCAGGGAGCTGCCGAGCCCTCTGCTGAGCGAGCAGCTGCATGGCAAGTTCTCGGTAAGCACAAGGCAATGGCCTTCATGTCCCTCTTCGTGGCCTTTCCCATCCACACACACGCCTGCGCACCTTTTTTTGGTCTTTTTTCTGTTGAATTTGGGGTTTTGATGGACATCCAGTGGGTGTCGCTGTACAACAAGCAGCTCATGCTTCCTGCACACCAGGTGCACCGTAACACCTGGTGTGTGCATCCTGCCATTGGAAATGTGGGAGATGGGAGCAGCAGTGCCCTCTGCAGCTTTGAGGCCCTTTTTCTGTTAGCCCCATACGCTTGACTCGCATGAGGTGTGTCTCAGTCCCTTTCTGCTTTCTTCCAGGACGCTGTTTGTGCCGGTACAGATGAAGAGCGGTTGGTCAGAATGCAGGAGGTCATCCAGCAGCTGCCCGCGCCTCACTACAGGTCAGAAAACTGCTGCCCTCAGTCTGGGGAGCTCCGCCCTGCTGCATTTCAGAGGGCAATGATGCGATGGCAGGGTTTGTGTCACGCTGGCAACGTGATGCCTGTGTGTGTTGAAGTGGTTGATGGCTGCGTGGGGTGAATGGATTGGGTCAGCTCCTGGGCACGGGGGCACGGCTGGTGCAGCTGATGGCTGCGGCTGTGCTGTGCTGGGGCTTGGTGCTGCAGCGTGGCACTTGGGAAAGCTTGATCTACTTGCTAGAAGCAAGAACAAGCAGTGGCATGAAGAGTGGTTTGTTTGGTGAATGTGAGCCCGGCGTGCTCAGTGGTGCTGAAGGTTTGGCTCTTGCTTTCCAGGACGCTGGAATACCTCATGAGACACTTGGCTTGTCTGGCTGGGAGCTGCTCCATCACAAACATGCCTGCTAAGAACTTAGCAATTGTATGGGCTCCCAACCTCTTCAGGTAAACTTCTTTTTCCGCCTCAGCACAAGGCTTCCATCTGTTCTCCCCACGGGCACACTTTGGAGAGGAGGACAATTTGTGCTCTCTTGGTTTTGTCAGATGGGGCTGGTGTGTCCTTGATCACCCGGGAGAATGTCTTCAGTGGCATCACTGCTTGCCCACTGCGGAAGTCTCCACAGCCCAACTGGACAGCCTTTGGCTGCCCAAATGCAGACGTGGGGAAACGATCTCGGGTCAATGACTTCTCCAATCTGCCTTTTCTACAGATCCCAGCAGAACGAGGCTGCCTGCGCCAGCGGAAGAGCTGCCTGCGTGGAACTGCAGAGGCAGTCGGACGTGGTGGAGTTCCTCATCAACCACACCGACGTCCTCTTCTGCTCCAGCTCCACGTCAGGCATCGGAGATGGAGCAGGTGAGCGTCTTCCTGCATGAGCTTTGTCTTGATGAGACACCTTGATCAAATGCAGGCCTTCTCCAGGATTGTTGAGATACGCTTTTGCTTTTGAGGGGCCAGCAGATTTGTGGGCTTAGATGAGAATATGGCAACCTGTGGCTGGATGCGGAGAATGTCCAAGCCCAAAGTTGAGCATGAGAAAACCGTCCCTGTCATGGTGATGTTTTGCGTGCAGGTGAAGCTTGATGAAAGGGTTTTGACCTCCTCTTCTTTCACTTGACCAGAAAAGCAAAGCTGAGAGATGTGCGGCACCTCCTCCAGAACTGTGATGGCTGTGCTGCTGCTTTCTGATCCGCCCTCTTAGCTGTGGTCTTCCCTTCCAGGGCGCAGTTCTCCATCAGGTCCCAAGTCTGTGCGGGTGTCTTCTCCTGCCACCAAGCTGCTCACCGTGGAGGAGGCACAGGCACAGAGGGGAGGCCACAGCAGCTCTCCCGCTGTGACAGAGAGCAGGGACATGGAAGTGGAAGAAGGCCTCGCAGCTGCGCGGGGGAAATTCCACACAGTCATTGACTTTCCGTCTGCAAGGTAAAGAGGACTTTCTTTTCCAGCAGTTTCCTATCAGACTTGATTCGGTGGGCTTTTGTGGGTTTTTCTCCACTACTGCAAGAGCAAAAACTTGCAGAAAGTACGTGACGCCAATGGTGCGTGTGGTGGTGTACTGAATGTCCCCTCCCTTTAGACGCTGAGGTTCAACTAACACGCATGCTCTGCATCTGGGTTGACATGGCTGAGGGGAATGTAGCCAGCAAGACTCCAGGGCTGAGCTCTAGGAATGGAACCGTCATGCTAGGAACAAGCAAGTGTGGGCAAGAGCTCAGGGCAGCTCTTCCCTCACCCTGCACCATGCACGACTCACACCGCTCCCTCTTTTCTCCCTCCAGACCAAGTCCACCCAGCAGGGTGAAGGAATCCCCAGCATGCAGTTGGTGTTCCTGCTTCAGGCCCAGAAAACCATCCTCTGTGGCCAAACGCCAACTGCAGCGCGATGCCAGGGAGCCCTCGGAAACAGAGGTGGTGGTCCTGGCAGGTAAGGGTGCACATCCAGCTGTCAAAACCCTGCTTGTCAGCGCCATCGAATTCATGCTTGGAGTCCACACAAAAGAGAAAGACAAACAACAAAAGCGCAACAGTTCCTTTCGAGACAGTGCTCCTTCTGTTGCTATTGTCCTATTGGCTTTGTCCTACTGCCACTGCAGAAGCAAATCTCAAGAACCACTCTCATCATTCAGCTTGTGCAAGTTTGCCACTAACTGTTTGCCTGTGTATCTACTCCTTCCTAGGTGAACCGAGCCCTCGTCCACGCAGAAGAGCCAGAGCGTATAGCGATGATTCACTGTGTGCTTATATCAATGGAGAGCTGCTAGGAAGCACGAATCGCTGCAGCTCGGATGAGAGCCTTCCATATAACATCAGTGATGGAATGAAGGTCTTGATCCAAGTGGAAGCCCTCATTTCTCCCGGCTGTGCAGAAGACGCTGACCTGAGCCTGCCAGAAACAGCGGTCACCGAGCTGGACTGTGATGGGGCACCATTGCAGTGCAGCCCAGCCAAAGCACAGCCCGAGTGCCCCGACAGCAGCAGCTCCATGCAGGAGCAGGTCAGCGTCAGCCAGGAGGAGCCGAGCCTGGTGGAGGGGGACGTAGAATCAGAGCTCCAGTCCCAGGCACCGGGCAGCAGCACGAGCTCTGAGCCCCTCTATCCTTCACCAGAGAGGATGAGTCCCATGTGTACACCGGACCTCTCACCAAAAGGCCCTCCTGGCTGTGAATGAATAAAAGCACGCTGGTGCTGGATCAACGCCTTGACTGCCTTCTGAGTCTTCATTCCCAGGGACTGGGATGGATGCAAGCAACAGCAAGGCAGCTCATGTTGCAAGGCTATGGCTGTGGGCTGTGCGTGCAGCAGAGCTGCGGGTTTGTTCCCATTTTGTCTGGCTGTGGGATGCCTGCAGCGAGAGCTGTGCTCCCGTAGTGTATGGTAGCAAAGAATCTCCAGCATCCAGGATGCTGCTCATGATCATGGCCAGCTTGCTGGCTGTGGCTTTGTGATGCTTTTGAGTGAGAGCTTTTGGATGCTCCTGGATGCCTCGGCTGGTCCCCGCCAGCTCTCTCGTCTCTCCCGCCGTGTCCATTCGTGGCTCCCAGCTACGAGCTGGCCCTGCAGAGCATCTGCAGCCCTGTCAGCATCAGCATCCAGCAGCGGCAGGAGGAGCTCCCCGTGAGCAGCATCTGCCCGTCCCTCCCCCGGCGTCTCATTGGTCAGCGGCAGCTGTGTCCGTCCCCCTGCGTCTCATTGGTCAGCAGCAGCTCCGTCCCTCCCCCGGGCTCTCATTGGTCAGCGGCAGCTCCGTCCCTCCCCCGGCGTCTCATTGGTCAGCGGCTGCTCTGTCCCTCCCCAGGGCTCTCATTGGTCAGCGGCAGCTCTGTCCCTCCCCCGGCGTCTCATTGCTCAGCGGCAGCTCCGCCGGCTCCCATTGGCTGAGCCGCCGTGCGCGGGAGCGGCCGTTGGGAGCCGGCAGTGTCAGGCGCGGCTCTCGTCAGCGAAGCGCCGGTCCGGCAGCCCGGGCCGCCCCGCAGGAGAGCGCGGCGTCAGCCGGAGCTGTCCGGGCAGCACCGAGCCGGAAGCCGCGGCACAACGGGAGCGAGTGCTGAGGACAGCTCTGCCGGAGGTGTGCGGGAGAACGGGAGCGGGAGAGGGAGAGGAGCACTGCGCGGCCCCCCAAGCACACTGCCCTCCCCTCCCCTGTGGAACTGCCGTGGGGCTGTGGGCTGTGGGATTGGGATGAGGGCTGTGGGATGGGCCGTTGGTTTGGGACGGATGGAGGCCTCGGGTCCCCCAGCGCCACAGTGCTGCTGCCAGCATCAGAACAGTGCCCCACCCCCAACCCCTCCAGCGCTGCACCCGGTGACCCCAGACCCCCTGCAGCCAAGCAGAACCGGGGCTAAGGTGGGCTGTGGCTACTGGGAGCTGCGAGGAGGCTTCAGGGGGATATAGGGCTACTGTAGGGGGCTGTGCAGGGACTGTTAAGGCGTATGGGTCTATAAGGAGCTGAGGGGGACTCTAGGGGGGATCTGGGGCTGTGGTGAGCCATCGGAGGATTTGTGGCTATAGGTGGCTGTGGGGAGGTTATGGGTGGGGTGTTATATAGTCAGGCTGCCCAGGGAGGTTGTGGATTGTCCTTCTCTGGAGATATTCCAAACCCAGCTGGATGCCTACAGTACAGCCTGCTGTATGGAGCCTGTTTTGCGGCGGGGGGGTAGGGTTCCATGATCTCTAGAGGTCCCTTCCATCTCCTACGGTTCTGTGATTGTGTGATTGTAATCGTTGCTTCTTGCAGCAGTAGAGTGTTTCAGAAGAGAGAAAAAGATGGCGGCGGTGAACTGGCTTTCTGTGGATGGTAAAGCTGTGCTGAGAACTGGGCTGACTATTGCAGCTGAAAATGCGTGCCAAGAGTGCAGGCGCAGTGGAATAACTTTTCCGTGTAGGTTGAGCTTGTGTAAGGTAGGTGTCCTTGCTAGGTGAGCTTCTGCTTTAAAGCATCAAGTTGTAATTTGAAAAGCCAGGTTGCCAGTTCTTTTTTTCCCCAAGTGATTTTTTAGCCAGGAGAGATTGGAGGTGCTGTTTGGTGATGGAAGACGTAGAGAGGAAAAGCAAGTAGAAGGCATGCTGTGCATAGCCACCACATGCCATGGGCACCGTTGTCGTCCTGCACAAAGGAGGAGCAGCTCAGCAAGCTTGGCCTGGGCCGTGGGAAGGAGCATACAGACATCTGGACCAACCGGCAACGAGTTAGTTGTGCAGGTTGGTTGTTTTCTGCTGTTTGTCCCACGTCCTGTTGCTCAGTGGTAGATTTGTTCACGTTCAGCGCTAGCAGGAATGTCCCCGAGCATTTTTGCTTCAGCTGTCGCAACGCTTTGTTCCCTTGCTGCTGGGCTGGGGCATTTGAAGAATGATGCATGTGCTGATGCTCAGCCAGGCTTTGGGGCTGAGTCTGCAGAGCAGGGTATGTGTGTGGCAGGAGTGAGGCTTGTGGAGGAGCAGGCCAGGTGGAATCCAGTGCGCCTTGCTGTCGTTCTCAGTGCTTGTTTTTGCTCAGGAGGGCAGGTGGTGAACCTCATGAAGCAATGCCTGCAGACAGAGTTTGCGGAGCAAGAGGTCCTGCAGGCCTTGTGTGACGCCCATGGAGCTGTAGCGAGGCTGCGTCAGTGTAGAAGAGCAGAAATCCCCGGAGGCGTGAAGGTGAGCTGTGGGCTCCAGTAGTGCAGGAGGGGACGTACGTGCTCAGGGTTTGGCTGCTTCTGCGTGTGTTAAGTGAGTGTGATAGCACTGCTTGGTTCATTTGTATGTGTATGGAACAAGTGTGACATCCTTTGTGCTGGAGTCGTGTGGAAGGAGTCCTATGTGTTTGCGACCTGACTTGAAGCCAGTGGGCATCACGGAGGAGTAGGGGAAGGGGATGAGGCGAGTCAAGCTGGTGTAAGAGCATGAGGCGTAGGAACAGGAATCTCTTTGGCCGATCTGAAGTGCTGCCCTTCTCTTTTTGGTTTAGGAATCTCTGTATGCTTTTTAATGAAGAACAATCTCATTGTTCATCTTGTGAGCGAATTCATTCAGGCCTGTTAGTTGGTGTTGTTCTCTCCACGGAGCTGCAAGTGAAATGGATACTTCTGGTGTGGTGTGTGGCCCCCTCCCGCCTTCTCAGCTCAACAAGTTGGCAAGGCCTGGCTCTTGGTTGGTGAGCTGTGCCCAAGGTGAGAGAGGTGTCTCTTCTGGGCTTGACGTGCGGCAATCAGACCGTATAGCCGGTAAGGATATAGAGCAGGCATGTGTTTCTTGGTGACGCGCGTACTCCCTGGTGCAAGGGGGATCGCTCCACCTAACATTCACACTAACTTGCACTGTAGACATCTAATCAGCTCCCTGCCCCGTGTTTTCGAGCTGCTCTCCAGTCCTTATCTCGATGGCCTTCATCCTCCCTGTTATTCCTGACCTAGTGTCTGTGAAAGTGCTTGGAATCTCTTGTTTTCTAACACTCTCTACCTAAACTCTATTTGCCTCTTATTTCTACTTTGTGCAGCTACTCTCCCTTTTCTTGCTGTGAGGCCCTTCTCTCTCTAACTGCAGGCTCCTGTTCTCACTCTTCAGTTCCCCCCTTTTCTATAGTCTAGCAGGACTTCTACCTGCTAGATCATTTTGATTCTGTTCTACGTGTCCCAAAATAGGCCCCACTTCCCACCTTTGGCCTCAACGCATGTCTCTTCCATATCTCCTTTTTCTTTCTAGCACTCCGGCACAGGCAGGCAGAGCATCTCATCATGACACAGGTAATACCTCCCAACAGCACCAAGAGGATGCAAACTAGGAAGAGCTGCTTTAACCATCCTAGATTCAGTAGCCAGCTAGTAAGCAAGTTCCCTAAATCTCCTTCCCAGCTGGGGTCATCCTGACTTGTCCTATGCAGGACTTTGGTCTGTTCCCAAACTTTCCATCAATCTCTCTCGATTCTTAAATCCTTCTTGCTGTAAGCACAGCGACTCTGATTTATTCTTGTGCATACCCTTCCTTCCTTGGCTGTTAATCGGTCTAGTGCCATCCTATTCTGGAGCACTGCTTTGGATAAAGGGGATACTTCTTCTTGGATTGCTCATAATGCATCCGTTGTGGCATTCTCTATCATTTCCAGAGCTCCAGAGATATTGACTCTAGCTTTTTCTAGCTGGGCAACTCCTGGAGCCGGGATAAGGGCTCTCGGAAAGCGGTGGTATCCCTTGTTCTATATAGCTAGGGGGTTGTATGTACGCTTCGTTTGAATCCCAGGGGTCCTCAGGAGTCCCCGAGGGATCTCCTCACGCACCGTGGTCTGGGCTATTAAGTATCCTGTAGTGCAAGTCCCTGTCCAATTTAAAGGTACTGCATTCCGTGCCTGAGCGTCCCCACATAACCACCATGTGGTATCCATGAGGTAACTTCAGACATCTAATTACCTCCCTGCCAAATGTTTTTGAGCTGTTCTCCGGTCCTTATCTTTATGGCCTTCATTCTCCTTGTTATTCTGGACCTAGCGCCTGTAAAAATGCTTGGAATCCCTTGTTTTCTAATACTCTCTACATAAACTATCTCTATTTGCCCCTTATGTCTACTTTGTGAAGCTGCTTTCTCTTTTCTTGCTATGAAGCCCTTCTTTCTATACTGCAGGGACCTGATTTTGCCCTTCAATTCCCCCCTTTTCTATAATCTAGCAGGACGTCTACCTGCTAGATTCTCTAATCTGTTCTATTTGTCCCAAAATAGGTCCCACTTTCCACCTTTTGCCTTAGCTCATGTTTCTTCCATATCTCGTATTCTTTTCTTGTATTTCAGCACAGGCAGGCAGAGCACTTTATCATCACACAGGTAAAACCTACAAACCTACTAGCCAGCTAGTAAGCAGGTTCCATAAATCTCCTTCCCAATTGGTGTCATTTTGATTTGTCCTATGCAGGACTTTCGTCTGTTCCCAAATTTTACTTAATTCTGTTTCAGTTCTTAAATCCTTACTGATGTAAGCACAGCAACTCTGATTTATTATTGTACATGCTCCTCCTCCCTTGTCTGTTAATAGGTCTAATGCCATCCTATTTTGGAGTACTACTTTGGATGAGGAGGATACCTCTTCTTGGATTGCCTGTAATACATCTGTTGTGGCATTCTCCATGATTTCCAGAGTTGCAGAGATATTGACTATAGCTTTTTCTAGCTGGGTAACTCCTAGAGCCGGGATAAGAGCTCTCAGAAAGCTGTGGTATCCTTTGTTATATATAGCTAGGGGGTTGTATGTAAGCTTAGTTCTAATTCAAGGGGTCCTTAGGAGTCCCCGAGGGATTTCCTCATGCACCGTGGTCTGGGGTATTAAGTATCCTGTAGTACAAGTCCCTATCCAATTTAAAGGTAATGCCTTTCGTGCCTGGCCGTCTCCACATAGCCACCAGTATCCATGAGGTAACTTACATCGCCTGGACATATTTTTCTGATGAGTGAATGATGCTCCCATATCTACAATTCCAAGTACGTTCTTATCTGAGACCCAATAGGACTCCTTATCAATCCTAGGATCACACCCCTCACCTTGGTTCCACCTTCCAGCTTCACTGATCCCTGATACTGCCCCAGAATTTCCATATTCCCAACTACACCCTATGCCTGTCAAGTTCCGTCATCCAACCTCCACCCCACCTTTACCATCAGTTTTTCTGCCTACAAAGATAGATCTAGTAAAGTTAATAACTAGTAAATCAAACTTAGGTCCCTTTTGTGACTTGTCTTCTATCCCAAACTTACACTTTCTGTGCTCTACCCAATATGGAATGGTCCAATTTAGTGCCACTATCCCATAAACAGGCACTTTTCCCTCCCCTCTAGGGAAGGCAGTGCATATCCAACAAGATTTGTTGAGAGCCTGGCCAATTTTATCAGTTATTTTTAAGTAGCTATTCTCTTGCCAAGCTGTGACTACTGCTCCAATCATACTGACTATTATCAAAATCTTATACATGCTTATGGATCCTGATTTTCAGTGGTCCGCTCTCTTCTGCTGTCCGCTGTGGTCCTGGTGCTTTCTTCAGGCGGGTGTGACGTATCCACAGTGTAAGTCCCTCTACCTTGGCAGTGGTATGGGTGGTCAGGAGAATTCTGTAGGGTCCTTCCCACTTTGGTTCCAGAGGTGAATCTGAGAGAGAGGTTTAACATAAACATAGTTGCCTGGCAATACATCATGCACTGGACCATCTAGGCCTTGTGCCCTGGCACCAAATACTGCTTGTTCAATTTTCTTTAATTGCTTTGCCAAGCTGACCATATATTCACTCAACACCTTATCCCCCACCTGTCTAGAGATTTCCTTTTGTACAGTATAGGGTCACCCATAAAGAATCTCATGTGGGCTTAATCCTTGCTTGTTTTGGGGTTTAGTCCAAATTCTCAGAAGTGCCAAAGGCAGTGCCTGCAGCCAGGGAATCCCAGCCTCTTGGCCAAGTTTTCCTATCTGTAATTTGATCAGGTGATTCGTTTTTTCCACCTGTCCGCATGACTGCCGTCTATAAGGTGTGCAATTGCCAATCAATTCCCAATAATGTGCTTATTTTTTTTTTTGGACCACCTTGGCAAAAATGTGGGCCTCGATCTGCTGAGATTGGTACAGGAACTGTCAGGAACACTGTCAGGAGAAATGGTGCTATAGATGTAGGTCGGTCAAACTAATAGCTAATCAGTAGTTGACAGGAATTCGGAGACATATTCATTCCATTCCAGAGAGCCCATTAGCATGCAGTCCCTCCCCTCCTTGCGCATGCGTAGAAGGTCGTGATGATGAAGGCTTGTAATCTTCCTTGTGAAGGCTCGTAGTCTTCCTCACTGCACACTTGTGACCCCGAAGGGGGGGGCATACCCCAAACCGGTTTCAGCTTGCCCTGTAGACATCTAATCAGCTCCCTGCCACGTGTTTTCGAGCTGCTCTCCATTCCTTATCTTGATGGCCTTCATCCTCCCTGTTATTCCTGACCTAGTGTCTGTGAAAGTGCTTGCAATTCCTTGTTTTCTAACACTCTCTACCTAAACTCCCTCTGTTTGCCTCTTATTTCTACTTTGTGCAGCTACTTTCCCTTTTCTTGCTGTGAGGCCCTTCTGTCTCTAACTGCAGGCTCCTGTTCTCACTCTTCAGTTCCCCCCTTTTCTATAGTCTAGCAGGGCTTCTACCTGCTAGATCATTTTTATTCTGTTCTGCGTGTCCCAAAATAGGCCCCACTTCCCACCTTTGGCCTCAACACATATCTCTTCCATATCTCCTTTTTCTTTCTAGCACTCTGGCACAGGCAGGCAGAGCATCTCATCATGACACAGGTAAAACCTCCCAACAGCACCAAGAGGATGCAAACTAGGAAGAGCTGCTTTAACCATCCTAGACTCAGTAGCCAGCTAGTAAGCAAGTTCCTTAAATCTCCTTCCCAGCTGGGGTCATCCTGACTTGTCCTGTGCAGGACTTTCATCTGTTCCCAAACTTTCCATCAATCTCTCTCGATTCTTAAATCCTTCTTGTTGTAAGCACAGCGACTTTGATTTATTCTTGTGCATACCCCTGCTTCCTTGGCTGTTAATCGGTCTAGTGCCATCCTATTTTGGAGTACTACTTTGGATAAAGAGGATACCTATTCTTGGATTGCCCGTAATACATCTGTTGTGGCATTCTCTTTCATTTCCAGAGTTGCAGAGATATTGACTCTAGCTTTTTCTAGCTGGGCAACTCCTGGAGCCGGGATAAGGGCTCTCGGAAAGCGGTGGTATCCCTTGTTCTATATAGCTAGGGGGTTGTATGTACGCTTTGTTTGAATCCCGGGGGTCCTCAGGAGTCCCCGAGGGATCTCCTCATGCACCGTGGTCTGGGCTATTAAGTATCCTGTAGTGCAAGTCCCTGTCCAATTTAAAGGTACTGCATTCCGTGCCTGAGCGTCCCCACATAACCACCATGTGGTATCCATGAGGTAACTTCAGACATCTAATTACCTCCCTGCCAAATGTTTTTGAGCTGTTCTCCGGTCCTTATCTTTATGGCCTTCATTCTCCTTGTTATTCTGGACCTAGCGCCTGTAAAAATGCTTGGAATCCCTTGTTTTCTAATACTCTCTACATAAACTATCTCTATTTGCCCCTTATGTCTACTTTGTGAAGCTGCTTTCTCTTTTCTTGCTATGAAGCCCTTCTTTCTATACTGCAGGGACCTGATTTTGCCCTTCAATTCCCCCCTTTATTATAATCTAGCAGGACTTTTACCTGCTAAATTCTCTAATCTGTTCTATGTGTCCCAAAATAGGTCCCACTTTCCACCTTTTGCTTTAGCTCATGTTTCTTCCATATCTCGTATTCTTTTCTCGTATTTCGGCACAGGCAGGCAGAGCACTTTATCATCACACAGGTAAAACCTACAATCAGTACCAAGATGATACAAACTAGGAAGAGCTGCTTTAACCATCCTAGATTTGGTAGCCAGCTAGAAAGCAGGTTCCATAAATCTTCCTTCCAGTTGGTGTCATCCTGACTTGTCCTATGCAGGACTTTCGTCTGTTCCCAAATTTTCCTTAAATTTATTTCAGTTCTTAAATCCTTACTGATGTAAGCACAGCAACTCTGATTTATTACTGTACATACCCCTCCTTCCTTTGCTGTTTATAGGTCTAATGCCATCCTATTTTGGAGTACTACTTTGGATAAAGAGAATACCTATTCTTGGATTGCCCGTAATACATCTGTTGTGGCATTCTCCATGATTTCCAGAGTTGCAGAGATATTGACTATAGCTTTTTCTAGCTGGGTAACTCCTAGAGCCGGGATAAGAGCTCTCAGAAAGCTGTGGTATCCCTTGTTCTATATAGCTAGGGGGTTGTATGTATGCTTAGTTCTAATTCAAGGGATCCTCAGGAGTCCCCAAGGGATTTTCTCATGCACCATGGTCTGGGGTATTACGTATCCTGTAGTACAAGTCCCTGTCCAATTTAAAGGTAATGCCTTTCGTGCCTGGCCGTCTCCACATAGCCACCAGTATCCATGAGGTAACTGACATGGCCTGGCCATCTTTTCCTGGTGAGTGAATGATGCTCCCATCTCTACAATTCCGAGTATGTTCTTATCTGAGACCCAGTGAGAATCCTTATCGATTCTAGGATCACACCCCCCACCTTGGCTCCACCTTCCAGCTTCACTGATCCCTGATATTACCCCAGAATTTCCATATTCCCAACTACACTCTATGCCTGTCAAGTTCCGTCATCCAACCTCCACCCCACCTTTACCATCAGTTTTTCTGCCTACAAAGATAGATCTAGTAAAGTTAATAACTAGTAAATCAAACTTAGGTCCCTTTTGTGACTTGTCTTCTATCCCAAACTTACACTTTCTGTGCTCTACCCAATATGGAATGGTCCAATTTAGTGCCACTATCCCATAAACAGGCACTTTTCCCTCCCCTCTAGGGAAGGCAGTGCATATCCAACAAGATTTGTTGAGAGCCTGGCCAATTTTATCAGTTATTTTTAAGTAGCTATTCTCTTGCCAAGCTGTGACTACTGCTCCAATCATACTGACTATTATCAAAATCTTATACGTGCTTATGGATCCTGATTTTCAGTGGTCCGCTCTCTTCTGCTGTCCGTTTTCTTCAGGCGGGTATGACGTATCCACAGTGTAAGTCGCTCTACCTTGGCAGGGGTATGGGTGGTCAGGAGAATTCTGTAGGGTCCTTCCCACTTTGGTTCCAGAGTTGAATCTGAGAGAGAGGTTTAACATAAACATAGTCGCCTGGCAATACATCATGCACTGGACCATCTAGACCTTGTGCCCTGGCACCAAATACTGCTTGTTCAATTTTCTTTAATTGCTTTGCCAAGCTGACCATATATACACTCAACACCTTATCCCCCACCTGTATAGAGATTTCCTTTTGTACAGTATAGGGTCACCCATAAAGAATCTCATGTGGGCTTAATCCTTCCTTGCTTTGGGGTTTAGTCCAAATTCTCAGAAGTGCCAAAGGCAGTGCCTGCAGCCAGGGAATCCCAGCCTCTTGGCCAAGTTTTCCTATCTGTAATTTGATCAGGTGATTCGTTTTTTCCACCTGTCCGCATGACTGCCGTCTATAAGGTGTGCAATTGCCAAGCAATTCCCAATAATGTGCTTATTTTTTTTTTGGACCACCTTGGCAAAAATGTGGGCCTCGATCTGCTGAGATTGCTCCAGGAACCCCGAACCTTGGAATTAACAGCATGTAACAGCATTTTCGTTGCTTCCTGAGCCTTAGGAGTCCTCCAGGGAAATACCTCTGGCCATCCCCAAAAGGTATCAGTTAGTGCCAACATCCAGCGATCCCCCCCTTTTCTTGGGGGTTTCAGGAAGTCACTGTCACTGTTGCCCTGGAAGGTTCCCTTTCCCAATAGGCCCACTTGTAGCCCTTTGCTGGTACTAGGATCGTGCTTTGTAACGTCTGTTTGCCCAAGACATTTTCCTCTCCTCTCTTAGAACCAATTTCCATGGAGTACCAAAGGGCAAAACAATGTGTCCATCTGTCAGCCTGCTCTCTTCCCTTCTAAATGATGAATTAGATTGCTGTCTTCTTGAAAATATTTTACAGGTTTTGACCCAGGTTCAGCAATTTTCAGTTGACGGTCTGGAATTAAAGCCCTCTTCAACGACCTGTTCGTTGAACCCCCTGATCCACCATGTTCTCTCCACTTTCCGGTACAGTGTTCCCTTTCTGATGTCCTTGACAATGGATGATAGCCAGGCTCTTTGTTGATTTACATCAGGCTGTTTTTCCTTGTGCGTGAGCAATCCTTGCTCTCTTCAGCTGGTCCTATGAGCATGTAGCATCCCAACTCCACAATTAGCATCTGTGCGTCTATGTCAGGCTCTTGTCAAGGCACTTATTTCAGGCTTCCTAGAGACAGTCCCCCCAGGTCATGGTTGTGTTTCGGTGACCTTGTCAGTAGCAGTTCCTGCATATCCTGCCTTACGGTTTCCTTGTCTCACCAACCTGCTTGCATCAGTAAGCCAGGTGTCTTCTGCATCTTCTAAGGATTCATCTTTCAGGTCCGACTGGTAACAGTGCGTAGCTTCAGTTGTTTCCAAGCAGTCCTGAAATGCTTGTTCTCCGGGAGTTCCGCTAAGGAGAGATGCTGGGTTGACAATATGAGTTGCAGTTATTTCTGCATCATCCTGCTGTACCAGGATGGCCTGGTATTTCAGGAAGCCCTGGGGGTGAGAGCCTATGCCCCCCTTTTACCTCCAAAACAGTATAGACACTGTATGAGATATTCCAACTGTTCTTCTTTGGCCTAGTGTAGATGTCCCAGGTTCTTGAATGTTGAGCACTGGTGCAGCCACCGCCCTCAACCACTCTTCCTCACTTCCTGAAGGGGCTTTACCACCAGTCCGTAGCCGTGTATCCACGGTTGGCACCCTGCTGTCATTCCTGAGAATGTACGGAGTTCCTCGGCACTTTGTGGCTCAGGGCTTTGGCAGATGGCTTCTTTCCTGGCAGTCCTTGAGGTTCCAAGTCCAGCTGTAATCTCCTATCCCAGATAGGTCCCTTGCCGTTGAGTTCTTGGTGCCTTCTGTTGAGAAAGTCGATCATCACTGAAACCAAGAAATTCAGCACATTCGCAGTCCATTGCACACAGCCCTCTTTGTTTCTGTGGCATCCACACGCTGCAGTCAAGTTCCACCGTGGGATGGAGGAACCCAAATCTCAGGCTCCCGAGTTGAGCAGTTCTCCAAAATCCTTGGGCTGTTCTCACAGCCCTGGCTAACACTGTCCAGGTGAACGAAGTCTTTTTGTCCCGGACTGGGGCTCTCCTATTCAATGGCAAATGACCTTAGGCTTCCTTTGGCCAAACCAGGCAGAAAAGGCATCCTTCACATCCAGAAGGCAAAGTCCACCTACTCATTCCCTAACTTAGTTACTAAAGTGTATGGATCATATGGATTCATCAGAGAGATTGGAGTATTGTATTTGGATTCACATTCAATTAGTAATCCGAAATCCACAAGTTATCTATGGTTTCTTTTCTCCTTCTCCACTTGCATATCCTCAAAGGGCACTGCTTAACCCTGAGTGGGCTACCCCTAGATCTTGCTTTGAACTTAGGGCTACTTTTTGGCTCTACCAGGCATCCCTGATAGCCACACGGCTAAGCATACCTCAGTGAAGATTTCTGTAACTTCTGAGGTTACCCCGTTGTTTGTCCCAGTTTGTATGTAAGCCAGGCTTACCGTTTTCAATCAGTTCATCTTGTTTGACCCTTAGCTCCAGTGTTATTGAATTGACTCTCTGCATCCATTTGTTCTGATGAGTCTTGCCAGAGGAACGGTGTTGGAGAACCTGGCATCTACAGGCATGTATGTATTCCTCCTTATTTTCTCAGCCTCTCTTGAAGTGATCCCAAAAGGGAAGCCTTTTCTTGTTGGGCAGTAGCTCCGACTTGTGTTGCAAAATCATCTCCGGGCGGTAAGAGGCACCCGTGCCCACCGGAAACGAAACCTCTTTCTCCTGCTCTCCTAGCTGCCATTTCACCGGTGGATTTGCTAGGACTAACTTCCCAGGTTGCCATTCTTCAGCTTTTGCAATGAGAGACGATTGGATTTCTGCACCGCTGTCTCATTTCCCTGCAGTTGGCACAGTTCTTTTGGTCCAACAGGGCTGGAAGCCTCCCCCTCCACGGGCTCTTCTGACCTCGGAAAGTCATCTGGACCTGAAATGATTAGATCCACGGTTTGGAACACTCAGCAGATGGTGATAACAATCACACAACCTAGAACTCCCACTACTATCTCCCTGTTACCAGGAAAAGGAGTGAGAGCTGTTGCTCTTCCCTTGCGTCTGACTTGCAGGTCCCCTTCCCCAGGCATCCTGTGAGGCCCTTCTCAGAGTCTCTAACTGCAGGGTCCCGTTCTCACTCTTCAGGCTTTGAGACAGGCTTTGAGCGGTAGCGCAGAAGGAACGGTTTAGAGTGGAAGTGTACTGCAAAGGGCCGGAGGCAGCAGGAGCAGGGAAGTGATCATCGCCACTGTACTGCACTCAGCACTGGTGAGTACACTCCTTGAGTAGTGTGTTCAGTTCTGGGCCCCTGTCTAGAAGGGGGACCCTGAAAGCCTGCAGTGTGTCCAGAGAAGCGCAATGAAGCTGTGAGGGGTGAAGAGCACAAGTGTGATGGGGAGCGGCTGGGGGAAGTGGGATTCCTTAGTGTGGAGAAGAGGAGGCTGAGGGAAGACTTTCTCCCTCTGTCCAGTTACGTGACGAGAGGTTGTGTTGAGGTGGGGGTGTTCCTCTTCTCGCATGGAACTAGTGCTAGGACTAGAGGGAATGGCCTCAGGTTGCATGAGGGGAGATTGAGGTTGGATGTGAAGAAGAACTTCTCCCAGTGGGTGTTCAGCCGCTGGAGCGGGCTGCCCAGGGAGGTGATAGAGTTACTGTCCCTGCGGGTGTTCAAGGGACACTGGATGTTGGAGTGAGGGACGTGGCTTAGTGGGAAGGAAATGGTGGTGGTAGGTGGGTGTTTGGACTGGATGATCATGGAGGTCTTTTCCAACATTGCTGATGCTATGATTGTAGGAAAGGCATCTGGTGGGTGAGTGCTTTGCTGGGTGAGCGTCCCCCTGCTGGAAAGCAAGCAGCTGTGGTCTTTGCAGACAGCCACATGCACAGGGATTGGAGGCTTCTGAACCGGAACCTTGTCTTTCCCGTCTCGTGCCCGCTAAGTCCTGTTGTTTGAAAGCAGCACCTTCGCGGCAACCTTGATTTCTGCAGCCTTCTCTGAGCTTTGTGCCACGAGAGCTGTGCCGCTTCTCCCTGTGATGTGAGAGCGTCTGGAAGGCCCTGCAAGAAGTCTGGGTAGGTGATGGCAGTGTCTCTTCCTTTCCCCCCCGGTGCTGGACATAGCGGGGAACGGGAGTGGGGCACATCCGTCCCATAAGTCGTACTGCTTGAGAAATTGCGATTTCTTGCTGTAGAGAATGCACATGCACCCTGCACTTGTATCTGCACAAAGAGTCTTCTAAACATCACTGTCCATGTTTCTCTTTGGCACTGGGATGGAGCTGTGTGGAAGACAGACTTGGATGAATCTTCAGTCGGGTGCAGATGTCACTCTGACAGATGCAGTAGAGAGGCAAATTTCATCGGGCTGCATGCTTTTCTTTTTTCCTTTTGTTTCAGTCCTAACCGGGGAAGCGTAGAAGCATTACCCAGACAGACTGAGCATTTGTCACCTGGGCTTTCTACAGATGCCATAGGCAGTGGAAGTCAGCATCGCAAGCATCCGTGAGAGCCCTGCAAAAGACTGGTGAGAGTTACCCTGGCGGCCTCCTTTGGCAACCTCAGGTCTCTGTAAGCTCTCAAGCTGTGTCGTAAGTCCTCCCGTGGTGCTGACTCAGCTCTCCCTGTCTTTGGTGTAGGAGAGCTGCTCTTGAACTCCATCCTGTTTCCTGCCTATCATCTGCTCCCTGCTTTGCCCATGGCCCAGTGAGCCTTTTATTCCTCGCCCCCAGGTTTGCACGTGTGGATAAGAGCATCTGCTTATGTGCGCTTCTTTTCTGCTTGTGGTGTCAGGCTGAGCGACAGCTCCCAGCCGAGCTTGTGGTTAGCGAGACACGGAGTAGCTGGAGATGGAGTTCTCTGTGTCACTAAAGCATGAGCTTGATGGCTGCCGTGAGCCAAAGCAAGAGAGTCTGTGTGTTTGACACACCGCTGAGCGGGTAGAGCAGGGCAAGGGGGCTGATTTGGACGTGCTGCTTTCCCAATACGGTGCTGTTTGCGTGGCAGTGCTTCTGGCGTTGCAAATTGTGTCAGATGTCAATGAATTCCTTGGAATCTGTTGAGTTGACTTGTGTAGGTTTCACTGTGGAGCTGAAGCCTTCCTGGCCGCTTGTGTGCATAGCCATGGCCTTTGCTTCTTTCTTGCCTTTTTTTCTTGGTTGCGTTTGGCACTGTGCAAGCCGTGAATTGCCAGGGAAGAGCTGGAAGTGCTCTGGAGTTGTGTGTGACAAATTCCCAAGAAACAATGTGCAGCTTCAAAGCCCCAAAGTTTGGAGAGATGAGAGATGCGCTGCCTGGTGCAGGACATGATGCGCTCTGCAAGGCGCTTTCCATGAAGACCTCAGCGCTCAAACTGCATCCAAAGCAACCCAATGCCCAGTGCTTGTTGTACCCGGAGGTATCGGTGCCAGGAGTTGCTGCTGTGTTTGCAGTGCCCTTGTGTCAGCAGGGTGATGTTCATGGCGTGCGATGCCCTCAGTCACTGAAAGCATCCTTGCAAATGTTCCTAGCGAGGGCCATGTTTCATTGACAGCATAGGTTGTCTTCTGGAAAATGAAAGAGTGGGCTTGTGTACCGTTAGATCATTTTAATTTCCCCCTGACCCCAGCGCACTTCATGTTTCCCTCCCATCCCACTTTCCAGTGAGATGGGGGAGAGAACTGTGGGGGAGGAAAGGGAAGGTAGAACTCATGTGTTGAGAGAAATCTCTTTTCGAAGGTAGAGAAAAGGACAGAAGTAATGAATATCGATCTATCTATCTGTCTGTCTGTCTGTCTGTCTGTCTGTCTATATCTGTCTACCTCTATATGAATCTATATGAATGTATCTATCGAGTGATGTAGAAGCAGTGGCTCAGCACCTCCCAAGCAATGGCCAATCAGAAGAAGAAAGCAAGATGAACTCTCATCGTGTTGCAACCTCTTTCCACTTGATGTCATCTGGTATGCAGTATCCTTTTGGCCAGTTGACGTCAGCTGTCCTAATTCTGTTTCCTCCCAGCTTCTTGTGCCCTTTCCTGAGAACGGCCTTGGTGCTCTCTCTCTACAACACTGCTTATCAGAAGGTGTAAACATCAGAGTGTTACCAGCGTGGTTTTCCTTGTCAAAGCCAATCATAGCATCATAGCAGACCCCCTGAAGAAAAATGCATCCCACTAAGACAGCCCCCCAGTGTCCACGCAGCGAGCCACATCGGGCTCCCGTGGAGCTGCAGACGGCGCATTTCCCTGGCAGCATTGGCCAGGGGTGCTGGGGAGGTTTTGGTGCTCAGCTTGGGCGTGGCGCTGCTTTGCCTGCTTTGTAGGTGTGTGAACAGAAGTGCTTTCCCCCCTTGTGTTCTGTCCCACGGCATTTGCCCCATGGTTGGTAGAAGAAAGAGCTGGTGGATTCAGCAGCAGTAGATTCTGTTGGTTTCCTTGGTTTATCCCAAGGCTGCTGTGAAGGGGAGCCTGGTTGGCGTAGCAGTGAGCAGCAGCTAATGGGCTGTGCAGAGGAGGGCTTTGCAGAAGGAGCAGGAGTGCCTGCGTCCATCTGTACCCTCAGATACGTTCTGGCAGTGAGGCAGCAGCTGTGGCCACAGTGACTGAATGCAGACTTGGCCTGGGGCCACCACGTGGTGCTTCCTAGCCCTACCCTCCTGTATATGCCTGGCAAAGCACAGCCACCCTGCACCCACAGCAAGCGTTTGTCTTAGTGTCGTGTTTCATGCTGTCTTGTGAAGCTCAGGCACTGGGGGCAGCTTCCCCCCAAAGAAAAGGAGGAGGAAATGAGGTCGTCATGGAAGCCAAAAGGCAAAAATGCACTCGGGAAAGAAATTGGCAAAGCAGTCTGGTAGTAGTGCTGTGTTTCTCTTCCTTTATTTCCATCCAGGTGCAAGAGATGGCTGCTCCAAGCCACCCTTGGGTGCAAAGAAGGACCCTAGTGTGGATTTGCCATAGGCCCAGCAAGAGGCTCAACAGCACCAAGCGCCGGGTCCTGCACTTTGGTCCCGACAACCCCATGCCAGCTTCTCCAGGATTTGGCTGGGATAGAATTCCAAGCACGCACTGATTTCTCAAACGCTGGGGTGCCCTTTTGGAATCCTGTGGTCTTGTGACGTGGTCTTGCCTCCCCACCTTGTCGGTCCATGGTGGAGCAGCCGGGTGGCCCTTAGTGATGTCATAAGCAGCTAGAATGAGGGGAGGAGCAGCGCGTGCTGCTTCCCTTCATTGGAGCGCTTGAGCTCGGCGTGAGTACGTGGCTTGTTGCACTTGTGCATCTACTGAGTCCGTTCGTCTTCATCCCGTCTTGCACAGCGTCTTGTAGGTAAGCTGAGACGGTGCGGGATAGACGGGTGGGCAGTGAGGGCTTGAGAAGTGCTGGCTGGCAGAGCTCCTAGGATCATATTGCTTAGGCTGGACCGTCATACGCCATTTTCCCCCCAGGCCATCACTTCCAAAGCCATCCATCAAGATGGCATTTGTCCAACGGTTTTTCCCTCGCCTTCTTTGCTAAATTGTGGAGGCTCACTGACCTGCTCTTTCTCCCTCCCCTCCCCACCCTCCGCCTGCTCCCTTGGTGCAGCTTTTGCTCGTGGAAGATCAGAGCAGAGTTACAAGGAACGGCTGCGGGTTCGAGGATCTTCTTCTCCCTTGTTCTGATCTCTTGCCAGGTACGTGCCATGTTTTGTATTGCCACATGGTTCAGCAGCCCGTGTTTAGTCACACTGTGTGTAGTAAAACAGCCTCGTGCAGCTGGGGTGTGGGACTGGAAAAAAGTGTGGGTTTTCTCCATTTCCCCTCCAACTCAGCCCTCGCAAGGATGCTGCCTGTAGTGCTGGGAGCAGCTAGTGTGAAGGAAGTAATCCCTTAGGCGAAGAGCCCTAGCCGCACTCTGTGCAGAGCTTCACAACGTGAGCCAGGGGCACAGGCGTGCATGCTTTGGCTGTGTGAGTGTGTCCGACAGCGGTAGGGAGCACGGCAGAGATGCAGGCAGAGGAAATGCGTGGGCAAGGCTGCGGCCGGCGCTGGTGGTGAGGCTGCTGCTGGGAGCCGGGGGCTGGGGAGCAGCTCCAGCCCCAGCAGTGACACCTCTCCCTGGCCTGCTACTGTGCTCTCAGCGTGCTGCGGGCAAATGCATCTGCTGCTTTGTGCCAGAGTCCCCATCTGCTAGCAGAGGGACAGCGACTTGGTCCAGTGCTGCGTATTGCAACGGCTGTCCCGTTTGAATAGACTGCACACAGTTGTTGTTTCTAG
>NC_052572.1:81021251-81074081 GCF_016699485.2 Gallus gallus | reverse complement strand
ATAGGAATAAGAAGAAACAATCACAGAATTTATTGAGGCATAAGCTGAACAGTTCATGCATCTACATGAACAGAAGCAATATCTTTATGATAACAGCATTTGTGCCTTCATCTTTCACACCTCTTACACTGAAATGGGTTTTAAAACCAGCACTCTGGCAAAGCCTTTTTCAGGAAAAAAAAGTAATACAGAAGACCACAAAAAGACTTCTGCGGTTTTGAACAACTGCACAGATTTAAATACCCACTACATCTCATATTTTGTATGTCTCTTAAAAGCTCAGACAGGAAAATCCTTCCTTCTGTTATTCAGCAAATACGCATCGTGCCTCTCCAGCTCCTCGTGACCTGCTCACTAAGGCAGTTCAAATCTCAACTTGAAATGCATTCAACTTGGACAAAAAACTGATTAAACTAAAGAAGCCTACAGTCTTATCTATTCTTCCTAAGGCATCGGTCAAAATTGTTTAAATGCATTAATTCTGTGCTGTAGAAAATAAACGATATACCATTCAAAAGGAGTATTTCTTCACTCTCCCTTGAAAATCCTTCTCAATATGGGAGGAATTTTGCTCTCATATCCTGACCAACCTTTGCTCTTCTGGATTCAGTCACCTCTGTCAGAGCCAGTTCTTCATCACCTCGGCATGCCTTCGTGGTGACCAGCTGTTTGTGAACGCTCTCTCAGCTGCCGCCTGCAAGTCCTGCATTCTGTAATGACTCAGGTGAGTTATTCACCATGTACATACGTAAAAGAAAGCTCAGTGATATACTAAGAACACCCGGTGAGAGCAATAGCCTAAGGAAACACAGTGAGGAAGCAGAAGTAAGTATGCAACCCTAGAGACACAGACTGTAACAGTAAGGTACTTTGTGAGCTGCCAAAGGACATTAAAAGCATCTCTAGCGACCTTCACTTCACCACATTCATACTAGGAACTCCCCCCACCTGAAACACCAAACATCTAACATGGTACTCATACTATCCCTGCCAGAGGTAGTCTGTAAGAAACTACTGCGCTCTCAACAGTCCAGTCATCTCAGTTCTATGTAGCTTATGCAACAACTTGCATAGGAAACTGTGACTGCATCCAAGTCTCACTGGGCTAAAAAACGTTAGTCCTGGCACCACATACCGTAAGAGCATGCAAAATCAACAAGAAAATTATATTTATACGTATTATTTGCATAGCATACCTCTTGTATGTAATTATTGACATTACTTAACGTTAAAGGTTAACAGTTTGCTTCAAGCAAAGTTTTATTACGTCGTTTTTCAACCAGTAAAACTCTTAAGTCCTTACCTGTGCCTAAACAGTGATGAGTCAAGGCACCAATGCAACTGGAACGGTTTCAGAGCTCCCAGTAACTTAAGGTCAGCAGCAGACCCTGAGGTTCAAAATGTAGCACCTGGCCTACGCTGATAACAGAGGGTAGGTTAGATGTTCTGATGCACCTATGAACATTCAGATTCCAATCAGCAGGAAGAAAACCCTCCATTAACAAATAGATGGTTTTCCATGTACCTTGAGCTTTGGAAAGGAAAGGCATTTTTGCATGTGTGTGTATCATCTCGCTTAGTAACTGCAAGGATTTACCTTCACCCCTGTGTAAGTGACAGGAAGCAGATACACACTTACTACAGTTAGATGTAATTATACGTACCTTCGATGCTCACACAGTTTTCAGAAGCTTCATCTTTTCATCACTCTCCAATCCATCATTACTTGGTTTGCCATTCCCAGCTACCAGAAGACAGGAACAAGACAAAGAGGTGAATGCAGAACACTGATTCTGCTTCTGCTCTTCATTTGGAGACTAACCAAAGTAAGTAAAACCTCCTGATGAAAAATTCAGTGTCCAGTGTAAAGCACAGTCATTTGGTCATGCTATATTCACTATTCTACCACGGAGAAGTGATACTACGCGTCCTACTTCGGTAAGGATTTCAACTAGGACATCTAGTACAAAATGCCCACTGACAAAATGGAGGGAGAAAACATTTACACATGAAAATAAAATATAATCCAAGAATTAACTCTGTGTTTCTACTTAAAGAAGAGATTTCAGTAAGAAAGTAACTGGTAACTTCATACTAACTTGTCAGATGCTGCATATAAGTAGATTCCGTTTCCAGCTCATCTTGCCTTCGCTTCAGTACCGACATGGCTTCGTTGCTGAATAAGTGCACGTACAGCAGATTCTAGCTTAGTTATGTATTAAACAAACATAAACAAAGTGTTTATGTCCTTAAAACAAAGCACAAAATCCTTGCTAATAGCAGCACCTGCACTGCAGCAAAGAAGAACTGCAAGACTTACCCATACCAACATTTACAGAAGCACTGTGTGTGGACAAGATTCATGCTTTGGAAAACATCAAATGTCACTGACGTAGTGGTAGTTCTGAAGGTACCCCCACTGACATGTTACCCATATTCCTCTACAGAACACGCTCCTAAAGAGCACTAATATGGCAAGTGTAGCGACGTTACACTGAACAGATTCTACCCAAGTTGATGTGGGTAGGAATACAGCATACATCAGTGCGTCCCACTTAATTTTATACCAACTTAATTTAAGCTGCAGGCACAGAAGCATATCAGCACTTACCTTGTGCTCATTGCCCAACACAAACAATCTGAATCGTCTCCTTACTAACCTTATAACCCAAAAACTTATGCTTACAGCTCTCATTAGTTATTAAATGAAATACCCCTGAACAGTTTACATTTATTACAATTCTGCTTTTTAATTTTCTTAAAAAAAAACAACAAAATCTCCTTCGGTATCTCATACGATTGCTCAGTTTGAGAAAGACTTTAACTAGAACCCAGAAGCAGACTTTAATTTAACTTCCTTCCCTGAAGGGGGGAGCAGATTTCAATGAAAACAATTCAATTAAGATGAGCACTGAGAGGTGATGGGGATGGCTATCTCGGTAGCTGCAGATGCCTGACCCCACCTGTCCTTCTCACACGCTCCCTTGCAAGTTCCCATCTCCACCCAGGACATCTCAGCTGCCCACTGCCTTGTCTGAACAGGCTGAAGAGCCACGACAAAAGGACTGACAGCCCCACCTGCCCTGAGTCGCTCACCTTCCCGCTCCTCCTCCTCGCTCCCGAAGCTCAGCGCCGCCCCGCTTCCCCGCACGGCTCCCCCGAGGGCAGCGGCCGCTCCGCGGCGGTTCGGGCCGCCTCACGGGACGAGGCGGTGCGGGTCAACGTCGATCCGCTCGGAGTCGTCGTTTCCGCGGTCTCTGGCGCCCCCGCGTGGCCGATCGGCGGAATGGCGGCCGCGTACGTTCGGTGCCGCCGTGGAAATAGATGAGGGGCAGCCTGGTTTAGAAGGAGGAGATCGCTGAGCCGGCGGTCCCAGAACCGGCAGCTCGCCCGCACGCGTAGCGCTTAGGAGCAACAGTTGCTGGTTTGGAGTCGTCGGGCGCATGCTCGCTACGACCTGGAGGACTAAACACAATAGAGAGCGGCGGATGAGCTGCACAGAGCGGTTACGAAGCCACTTCCGCATTCCTACGCGCACGCGTTGTGCCGCCTGCAGGACTGAGCAGCGGACAGCGGCAGTTCCGCGCATTGGCCACGAGGTGGCGGCAGAGACCGCGGAAAGAACTTGGACGGGATCGATGCGGCCCGCGGCGCAATCGCTGGCGGTCAGTGCTCTGTCGCGATGACGGGGGAAGAACACGGAATGAGAAGTGGGGGGCGGTGGGGGTGAAGACGAAGAAAACAGAGGGAAACTCCTCCAAACTCAGGAAAGCCGGGCTAAGAGCTTTACAGAAAGAAAATAATAATAATAATAATAAAAAGTTTTAAAAAATTACTTTTTGCCAGCATCTGTGTCACTGTTTTTAAATATCCACATACCAAAATGTAACTGCCCAGTACGTTTAACGACAACAAAATTAAAGCACGTTGGCAGAAAGCAGAGCGCCATATTGGTGTTCACTCAGCCTCTGTCTTCTTCGTGCTTTCATGTATTTCACAGCTACCTAATGTAAATCACAGCTACCTCTGGAAGACAGCCCGAGAGCTGTGCAGGTCCATCAGGCTCAGCTGCAGCTTTTCATCTGCCCTTCTCTGGCCCTCCTGCAGCTGGAGAGAGAGCACAGGAGGGCACGTGGTATGCAGACCCTCCCCAGTCAGCCGCAGCAGTCGCTCCTGCCAGCACTCCCTTTCCCCCACGTCTTTCCCATTGGACAGTCTGGAGCCCTGTGTGGCAGAGGAGGAGAGAGCTGCAGGCAGAAGGAAAACGGGCTGCTGGGATTCCTCCATCCCACTGCCAGGTGTCTCCTCTGCCGTTTTGGGGGTGGGAAGGGAGTTGTGGGAGCACCCGTGGGGCTCCGGGCAGGAGGGAAGGAAGCAAAGATGCAGCTGCAGGCAGCGGGCTCTGGGCTGGAGCAGTGCAGCCAGGCACAAACAGTGACAACGTACACACACAGATAAACACCCAGCACAGAATCTGGCACTCCATGGTCCTCCCGGAGGTTGTTACTGCTTTTTAGGCTGCTCTACAGGTATTCTGTCCTTTCCCCTTCATTCCCGTGTCTTGCCCCCTTCCTTCACCCCGTGCCTTCCCCATTCCTTTTCCAGGCTTTCCCTTTCCTTTCCCCGCTTCCTTCCCCACGCCTTCCCCCTGCAACAGCCCCATGTTCTGCTGCTGTTCTCAGCTGACAATCCTTACACCACACTTTTCAAACACAACGGATCAGACTGCATAGTGGCACTGATTTTAAAACAACAACAACAAATACATACAGTATTATGCGTGGATAACAAACTCCTACCTGCTTGAAGACCAATAGCAGCTCCTCATCCTGCAGTAACTCCTGCACACGGCCAGGTCTCCCGTGCAGGGATTTGGCATCCGCAGTGGCTTCGCAACATTGGATTTGAGTCTTTGACTTCCACCTCAATCTGCTCGACAGCAAACTGCCAGAAAGGAGGAAGAAGGAACGTGCCAGCAGTGGATGCGATCGGCAGAGCCAGCAGGGCATCCCCTGCTTCAAAGGGCACTCTGCCTTTCATCCCCACCGTGGGGCAGCCACTCTCCTGCTTTGCCTCTCCCCAGGGTCTGATGAGCTCCCTCTACGAAACAAAACACTTGTGGCTACAGCCACAACTACAAGCTGTCTCAAAACTGTCAGGATACTTTGTTCCATCCCAGGATCCTTCTTCACTTGCAGGCCTTTAGGTCACCATCGCAGTCAAGATTAAAATTTAGGCTACATCCCAGCCACTCAGGCCTCCCGCTGCCATTCGCTTCTATGCTCGAGGGCCCCAGAAAAAGGCCCTGGGCCTTCACAAGTGAAGCAACGCAAGGAGCGGCAGTGCTTCAGGATTTGATATTCACAAAGGAACTGCAAGCACCTGAGCAACACAGAGGAAGGTAGCAGGAATAAAAGGGCAAAGCAAGGCAAAACCTCGGGGAAAAACAGGGAAAGGTGAGAGGAAAATGACACAAAGCTTGGAAGGTGCCCTTAAAGAGCCATAACAAAGTCTGGCAGCACTGCAAGCTGTGCAATGGGAAAGATTTGTATATGTACATGGTCCTTACCTGTTCAGGACACCAGTCACCTAAGTTGGGTTCTGGGGAATTATGGGACATGCAGCTTTCCATTCCTGAGCAGCATATGGACAATCGAGGAGAAGGAAATAAAGGATGGCAGAGCACCATCAAACAGTCAGTGCATGTCCATGCAGACTCACAAACCCACAGCTTATCTGGGTTGGTTCTGCTTTTGTAGCATTTACGTGCTGCAGATGAGGAAAAAGCTCTGCTGTTTGAGTCTTCTTCTGCAAGAGACACCCAAGGTAAATTGGCAGCTAACCTGCAGACCGAGCACTACTGCCTGGCGTTGGTCAAGGGGTGCTCCTCCTGCCGCTGCTGGATGGTGATGCTGACAGGGCTGGAGATGCTCTGCAGGGCCAGCTCGTAGCTGGGAGCCAGGAATGGACACGGCGGGAGAGAGGAGAGAGCTGGCGGGGACCAGCCGAGGCATCCCTCACTCAAAAGCATCACAAAGCCACAGCCATAGCACGGAAGCTGGGCATGATCATCATCAGCATCCCGGATGCTGGAGATTCTTTGCTACCATACACTACGGGAGCACAGCTCTCGCTGCAGGCATCCCACAGCCAGACAAAATGGGAACAAACCAGCAGCTCTGCTGCACGCACAGCCCACAGCCATAGCCTTGCAACATGAGCTGCCTTGCTGTTGCTTGCATCCATCCCAATCCCTGGGAATGAAGACTCAGAAGGCAGTCAAGGCGTTGATCCAGCACCAGCATGCTTTTATTCCTTAACAGCCAGGAGGACCTTTTGGTGAGAGGTCCGGTGTACAGATGGGACTCATCCTCTCTGGTGAAGGAGAGAGGGGCTCAGAGCTCGTGCTGCTGCCCGGTGCCTGGGACTGGAGCTCTGATTCTACGTCCCCCTCCACCAGGCTCGGCTCCTCCTGGCTGACGCTGACCTGCTCCTGCATGGAGCTGCTGCTGTCGGGGCACTCGGGCTGTGCTTGGGCTGGGCTGCACTGCAATGGTGCCCCGTCACAGTCCAGCTCGGTGACCGCTGTTTCTGGCAGGCTCAGGTCAGCGTCTTCTGCACCGCCGGGAGAGATGAGGGCTTCCACTTGGATCAACACCTTCATTCCATCACTGATGTTATATGGCAGGCTGTCATCCGAGCTGCAGCGATTCTTGCTCCCAAGCAGCTCTCCATACATGGACGCACACAGTGAACCATCGCTATACGCTCTGGCTCTTCTGCGTGGACGAGGGCTCGGTTCACCTAGGAAGGAGTAGATACACAGGCAAACAGTTAGTGGCAAACTTGCACAAGCTGAATGATGAGAGTGGTTCTTGAGATTTGCTTCTGCAGTGGCAGCAGGACAAAGCCAACAGGACAATAGCAACAGGAGGAGCACTGTCTCGAAAGGAACTGTTGCGCTTTTGTTGTTTGTCTTTCTCTTTTGTGTGGACTCCAAGCATGAATTCGATGGCGCTGACAAGCAGGGTTTTGACAGCTGGATGTGCACCCTTACCTGCCAGGACCACCACCTCTGTTTCCGAGGGCTCCCTGGCATCGTGCTGCAGTTGGCGTTTGCCCACAGAGGATGGTTTTCTGGGCCTGAAGCAGGAACACCAACTGCATGCTGGGGATTCCTTCACCCTGCTGGGTGGACTTGGTCTGGAGGGAGAAAAGAGGGAGCGGCGTGAGTCGTGCATGGTGCAGGGTGAGGGAAGAGCTGCCCTGAGCTCTTGCCAACACTTGCTTGTTCCTAGCACTGCCTGGTTCCTGCTGAAACACAACTTAGAAGCTCGCTCTGATTCACACGGTTGAGGTTCCATTCCTAGAGCTCAGCCCTGGAGTCTTGCTGGCTACATTCCCCTCAGCCATGTCAACCCAGATGCAGAGCATGCCTGTTAGTTGAACCTCAGAGTCCAAAGGGAGGGGACATTCAGTACACCACCACACGCACCATTGGCATCACGTACTTTCTGCAAGTTTTTGCTCTTGCAATAGTGGAGAAAAACCCACAAAAGCCCACCCAACCAAGTCTGATAGGAAGCTGCTGGAAAAGAAAGTCCTCTTTACCTTTCAGATGGAAAGTCAATGATTGTGTGGAATTTCCCCCGCGCAGCTGCGGGGCCTTCTTCCACTTGCATGTCCCTGCTCTCTGTCACAGCGGCAGAGCTGCTGTGGCCTCCCCTCTGTGCCTGTGCCTCCTCCAGGGTGAGCAGCTTGGTGGCAGGAGAAGACACCCGCACAGACTTGGGCCCTGATGGAGAACTGCGCCCTGGAAGGGAAGACCACAGCTAAGATGGAGGATCAGAAAGCAGCAGCACAGCCATCACAGTTCTGGGGGAGGTGCCGCACATCTCTCAGCCTTGCTTATCCGAACCACTGGAAAAAGAGGAGGTCAAAACCCTTTCATCAAGCTTCACCTGCACGCAAAACATCACCATGACAGGGACGGTTTTCTCATGCTCAACTTTGGGCTTGGACATTCTCCGCATCCAGCCACAGAGGATGCCATATTCTCATCTATGCCCACAAGTCTGCAGGCCCCAAGATAGCAAAAGCGTCTTTCAGCGATCCTGGAGAAGGCCTGCATTTGATCAAGGTGTCTCATCAAGACAAAGCTCATGCAGGAAGACGCTCACCTGCTCCATCTCCGATGCCTGATGTGGAGCTGGAGCAGAAGAGGACGTCGGTGTGGTTGATCATAAATTCCACCACATCCGACTGCCTCTGCAGTTCCACGCAGGCAGCTCTTCCGCTGGCGCAGGCAGCCTCGTTCTGCTGGGATCTGTAGAAAAGGCAGATTGGAGAAGTCATTGACCCGAGATCGTTTCCCCACGTTTGGGCATTTGGGCAGCCAAAGGCTGTCCAGTTGGGCTCTGGAGACTTCCGCAGTGGGCAAGCACTGATGCCACTGAAGACATTCTCCCGGGTGATCAAGGACACACCAGCCCCATCTGACAAAACCAAGAGAGCACAAATTGTCCTCCTCTCCAAAGTGTGCTCCTGGGGAGAACAGATCAAAGCCTTGTGCTGAGACGGAAAAAGAAGTTTACCTGAAGAGGTTGGGAGCCCACACAATTGCTAAGTTCTTAGCGGGCATGTTTGTGACGGAGCAGCTCCCAGCCAGACAAGCCAAGTGTCTCATGAGGTACTCCAGCGTCCTGGAAAGCAAGAGCCAAACCTTCAGCACCACTGAGCACGCCGGGCTCACATTCACCAAACAAACCTCACTGTTCTTGCTACTAGCAAGTAGATCAAGCTTTCCCAAGTGCCACGCTGCAGCACCAAGCCCCAGCAAAGCACAGCTGCAGCCATCAGCTGCACCAGCCGTGCCCCCGTGCCCAGGACCTGACCCAATCCATTCACCCCACGCAGCCATCAACCACTTCAACACACACAGGCATCACGTTGCCAGCGTGACACAAAGCCTGCCATCGCATCATCACCCTCTGAAGTGCAGCAGGGCTGAGCTCCCCAGATTGAGGGCAGCAGTTTTCTGACCTGTAGTGAGGTGCAGGCAGCTGCTGGATGACCTCCTGCACTCGGAGCAACCGTTCCTCATCTGTACCGGCACAAACAGCGTCCTGGAAGAAAGCAGAAAGGGAATGAGACACACATCATGCGAGTCAAGCGTATGGGGCTAACAGAAAAAGGGCCTCAGAGCTGCAGAGGGCACTGCTGCTCCCATCTCCCACATTTCCAGTGGCAGGATGCTAACACCAGGTGTTACGGTGCACGCGGTGTGCAGGAAGCACGAGCTGCTTGTTGTACAGAGACACCCACTGGATGTCCATCAAAACCCCAACTTCAACAGAAAAAAGACCAAAAAAAGGTGCACAGGCGTGTGTGTATGGGACAGGGAAGAGGGACATGAAGGCCATTGCCTTGTGCTTACCGAGAACTTGCCATGCAGCTGCTCGCTCAGCAGAGGGCTCGGGAGCTCCCTGAAGTACATCTTGCACAGGGAGCTCACGCTGTGAATGTCCCGGACGGTGAGCTCCGGAATCTGCTCCGACTCAAAGTCATGGCTGGAGAGAAGGACACAAAAACAGAGGGCTTGGAGAAAGAGGAAAACAACTCCAAAGCAAGACAACATACAGTCCAGAAGCACTCTTACCGCAGCTTCTGGATCTTGGACGCCACGCCGGACAGGCGGTAGATCCCCTGCACCACGCCGTGCTGCTCGATGAACTCAGCGCAGCTCTGCACGACCTGGGGGACTACAGAACAAGGGCCAGCGCTTAGCTGAGCTCCTGATTCAAGTCCTGCTTCAGCCGCTGCCCCTGTCACATCCCATCCACTAAGCCCAGCCAGGCTACTGCTTGCCTCCTCCGTAGAGGAGAAAAAAGGCTGTCGCAGACGGCGCAGACAGGCAGGAGCCGGGGACAAAACTGGACACGGACGTGTTCTTGGCTTTCAAGAAATGCCACAACCTGCCAAGCAGCCTGCAGAAAGTAATTCTGGGGAAGCCAGAGACACTGCCACAAGACCCATCACAGCTCCCACCGCAATGGAGGTGTGAGACCTCATGTCCAGAAGAGCTAGGAAACTGACGCAGTACACTCTCTTGGGCCAAAAGGCTTCCTTGGTTTTCAGGCTAGCGTGGGATTGGCTTGCTACTTCGCTTTAAGCAAATACAAGTGTGCCGGCCTCCTATGAGCATTAGCCTCAGCTTCCCTTTCAGCCATAACTCCCACCTCACGCTTCTCCACCGGTATCAACCTGCCCCTTGCTAGACATGATCTCCCTTTCTTTCATCTTGTCATGCCCAACAGAGGGAGGAAGCTCTCAGGAACGGGCTGTTCCTTACCATCACGGCCAGAGTGGAGAAGATGCTCTCCCAGGTCACAGCCAAACAACCCTTCCTTCTCCTTCTCCTTCTCCAGCTCCCGCTGCTTCGGTTCCTCTGGGCGGGCCTTCACGAAGGAACGAAGGAAGCTGAGGAGCTTGCCACGCTTCTTTGGCACTGCACAACAAAAGGAAGAAACCAGTTCATTTCAGGTTGGGCTCAGTGGGACCAGGCTGAGCGGAAACACATTCTACAGAGCACATAAAAGCAGCAAGAACATTGCCAACACTGCATTCTACAAGGATTCGAGCATTTGCCCAAGCCCTCATTCTCACTGCCTACAAAACAGCAGCCCTACGCCCCGTGGGATGCAGGAAGGATCATCAACACAGAGGAGAACGTGGGATGGATCAAGGAGGTATTCAACACAGAACACACCCAGAAAAAGACTCCATTTGACTTCCCCGCGCCATCACATGTAACATCCGTACCTGGCTTTGGTGCTGAGTTGATGAGGGCCTCAGGAAGTTTTCCACTAATGAGCTCCACGCACTCTCCAGGGAAAAACCCAACCTGGAACAAGAACAAAAAGAGGGATGGAATACTGAGTGCAGCATTTATCAGGCCTCAACTGTTAAACCAACACAGAATGGCCCGCAGAAAAGTAACCCTCATTCAACATTTGCAGCCAGAAGACCTACAAAAGCAATTGACGGAGCATAAGATGGCTGTTCTCCGTGCTTGTACAAAGGACAGAGGTGGTCAACTCCTGACTGCCTATTGAGCACAAGAGGCTCTTGCTTTTAAGTCACATGAGGAGACAGTTTCCTACCCAAGCCCAGAGACAAAGGGAAAGTTCTCTGACAGCGACACAGGGAAACTGTCTATGTCCAGAAGCCACCCTGTGCAGGCCGAGCAGCTCGAAGCTGACGTTCCTCACTTGACTGCAATTGCGCCCATGAGTCTGAAGCTTGTGCCTACCTGAAAGCCATGCTTGCCTCTCCACCAGGGGCTCTGCTCCTTTGCTGGCATAGCAGTAATGCACACCAGGTCTCCCACCTGCAAGACATTGCAACATCAATCCCAGCGTCAGCACAGCTGGGAGGAAAGCACAGCTGAAATGGCACCCTTCTTCTGCACTGCCAAAGAGCGCACAGCTTGAGAGCAATTGCACCGGGGCAGCTCTTCAGGCATTTCCCGTCGGAAAGCTGAACGTGGAGGTACAAGAGTCACTGCCTTACACACCAGACAGAATACAGTGCAAGCATGCCAAATGAAACCGTCTTTTAGACATGGCTGAACTCCTCCCTGCATCCAACCCAGTGCAAGTCCTATCTGGACCTGCATCTTCTGGGCTTCACCTCACAAGGCATTCTGAAGGTGTCTGAGAATATTCCTGATGCATTCACATGTCATACTCTTCTGTCCGTGACAACAAGGAACGCCTTCTTTATCTGCCTACCTCCAAGGAGAGCTCATCCGCTGCCTGGGCAACATAGCTCCTGATAACATGGGCAGCAGCAATAGCTGGAATATTAAGAGATGACTCCTCATCGACCAGCAGAGGCTTCCCCTGGTTCTCAGGCTGAAACAGAGAGCACAGGCCATGGTGAGGAGCTGAGGACAAACAAGGAGGATTTCAGGGTGCCATCTCGATGCCACTAGCAAGGAAATGAAGCTTTTAAGGCAGCTCTTCAGGGACACCGAGAGAGCCGGAAGGATGCTCACTCTCTTCAAAAGCAGGAGAGCACAACTGTGGCTCATTCTGCTGGCTCAAGTCAGGGAACAGAGACCAAGCAGAGCTTCACACTGTACCTCCGTCAACGCCCGGTCAGGCCCACGGCTGATCTCGCTGCTCGCGATGCCCATCACAGCAGGCGCGACAAGCTGCAACAGAAAAGAAACACATTTCCTGTGCTCACACAGCACTGGATCAAGAGACTTCTTCAGAACTACTACTAGAAAAAACAACTGTGTGCAGTCTATTCAAACGGGACAGCCGTTGCAATACGCAGCACTGGACCAAGTCGCTGTCCCTCTGCTAGCAGATGGGGACTCTGGCACAAAGCAGCAGATGCATTTGCCCGCAGCACGCTGAGAGCACAGTAGCAGGCCAGGGAGAGGTGTCACTGCTGGGGCTGGAGCTGCTCCCCAGCCCCCGGCTCCCAGCAGCAGCCTCACCACCAGCGCCGGCCGCAGCCTTGCCCAAGCATTTCCTCTGCCTGCATGCCCGCTGTGCTCCCTACAGCTGCCGGGCACACTCACACAGCCAAAGCATGCACCCCTGTGCCCCTGGCTCACGTTGTGCAGCTCTGCACAGAGTGGGGCTAGGGCTCTTTGCCTAAGGGATTACTTCCTTCACACTAGCTGCTCCCAGCACTACAGGCAGCATCCTTGCGAGGGCTGAGTTGGAGGGGAAGTGGAGAAAACCCACACGTTTTTTCCAGTGCCACACCCCAGCTGGACGAGGCTGTGTTACTACACACAGTGCGACTAAACGCGGGCTGCTGAACCATGGGGGGGGACAAAACGTGTCACGTACCTGGCAAGAGATCAGAACAAGGGAGAAGAAGATCCTCGAACCCGCAGCCGTTCCTTGTCACTTTGCTCTGATCTTCCGCGAGCAAAAGCTGCACCAAGGGAGCAGGCGGAGGGTGAGGAGGGGACAGAGAAAGAGCAGGTCAGTGAGCCTCCACAATTTAGCAAGGAAGGCGAGGGAAAAACCGTGGGACAAATGCCACCTTGATGGATGGCTTTGGAAGTGATGGCCTGGGGGAAAACGGTTTCTGACAGTCCAAGCTAAGCAATATGATCCTAGGAGCTCCGCCAGCACTTCTCAAGCCCTCGCTGCCCACCCGTCTATCCCGCACCGTCTCAGCTTACCTACAAGGCGCTGCGCAAGACGGGATGAAGACAAAGGGACTCAATCAGTGCACAAGTGCAACAAGACACGTACTCACGCCGAGCTCAAGCGCTCCAATGAAGGGAAGCAGCACGCGCTGCTCCTCCCCTCATTCTAGCCGCTTATGACATCACTAAGGGCCACCCGGCTGCTCCACCATGGACGGACAAGGTGGGGAGGCAAGACCACGTCACAAGACCACAGGATTCCAAAAGGGCACCCCAGCGTTCGAGAAATCAGTGCGTGGTTGGAATTCTATCTCAGCCAAATCCTGGAGAAGCTGGCATGGGCTTGAAGGGCGGGACCAAAGTGCAGGACCCGGCGCTTGGTGCTGTTGAGCCTCTTGCTGGGCCTATGGCAAATCCACACTAGGGTCCTTCTTTGCACCCAAGGGTGGCTTGGAGCAGCCATCTCTTTCACCTGGATGGAAATAAAGGAAGAGAAACACAGCACTACTACCAGACTGCTTTGCCAATTTCTTTCCCGAGTGCATTTTTGCCTTTTGGCTTCCATGACGACCTCATTTCCTCCTCCTTTTCTTTGGGGGGAAGCTGCCCCCAGTGCCTGAGCTTCACAAGACAGCATGAAACAGGACACTAAGACAAACGCTTGCCCTGGGTGCAGGGTGGCTGTGCTTTGCCAGGCATATACAGGAGGGTAGGGCTAGGAAGCACCACGTGGCGGCCCCAGGCCAAGTCTGCATTCAGTCACTGTGGCGACAGCTGGTGCCTCACCGCCAGAACGTATCCGAGGGTACAGATGGACGCAGGCACTCCTGCTCCTTCTGCAAAGCCCTCCTCTGCACAGCCTGTTAGCTGCTGCTCGCTGCTACGCCAACCGGGCTCCCCTTTACAGCAGCCCTGGGATAAACACGCCTGGACTCTTCTGTGCAGCAGCGAGCTCCAGGGATGAAGCAGCAGAGAGGAAACCAACAGAATCTACTGCTGCTGAATCCACCAGCTCCTTCTGCCCACCAAGATTAATACCGAGGGACAGAACACAAGAAGGATAAGCGCTTTCACATGCACACGGACAAAGAGAATCAAAACAGCTCCTTCCAGAAGCGCTCGTAGGGTAAACCCAACCTCAGAGACACAAGCGCAACTGGTTCCAGTAAATATTACGGCACCTTGGTGATGAAACGCTGTTCTGTTGCTTGCAGAGCACGAACCATGCTGTGTTGACACGCACAGCAGTGCGATACCCAAGCTGAGCACGCAAACCTCCCCAGCACCCCTGGCCAATGCTGCCAGGGAAATGCAGAACCTGCAGCCCCACACGTCTCACTGCACAGACACTGGGGGGCTGCCTTAGTCTCAGGTGGGATCCATTTTTCTTCAGTCTCTCTTATGATGCTACAACAGTGAGAACACTCTGATGTTTATAATTTCTGAGAAGCAGACTTGGACTGAGCCAAGGCCATTCTCAGCAAAGCTCTCAAGAAGGAGCTGGGAGGAAACCAAATGAGGACAGCTGACGTCAACGGGCCAAAGGGATATTCCATACCATATGACATCAAGTGGAATGGGTTTTGGATGGGGTGGGAGTTCATCTCAGTCTCTTCTCTCTTCTGCTTGGCCATTGGTTGGGAGGTGCTGAGCCAGTGCTTCTACATCACTCATTAGATACACTCAATGATAGATAGATAGGTAGATAGATAGACAGTCAGATAGATAGATAGATAGATAGATATTCATTACTTCTGTCCTTTCCTCTACCTTTGGAAAGAGATTTCTCTCAACACATGAGTTCTACCTTCTTTTTCTTCCCCCACAGTTCTCTCCCCCATCCCACCGGGAAGGGGGCAGTAAGCAAAGGACGCTGTGGTGCTGAGCACCCACCGGCTTCAACCACAAGACGGCCGAGGGGCAATGGCAGCAGACGTGAAGTGCACTGTGGTCACTTGGAAATGAATGTGGTCTTGACGTACACGAGCACACTGTTTCACTTTCCAGAAAACAACCTATGCTGTCAATGAAACATGGCCCTCACTAGGAACATTTGCAAGGATGCCTTCAATGACCGAGGGCATCGCACGCCATGAACGTCACCCTGCTGACACAATGGCATTGCAAACACAGCAGCAACCCCTGGCACCGATACCTCCGGGTACAACAAGCACAGGGCACTGGGCTGCTTTGGATGCAGTTTCAGCACAGACCTGAGGTCTTCGTGGAAAGCGCCTTGCAGAGCGCATCGTGTCCTGCACCAGGCAGAGCGCTGCGCACCTCTCATCTTTCCAAACTTTGGGGTTTTGAAGCTGCACATTGTTTCTTGGGAGTTTGTCCCCCACAACTCCAGAGCACTTTCAGCTGCTTCCTGGTGATTCACGGCTTGCACAGTGCCAAACACAACCAAGAAAAAAAGGCAAGAAAGAAGCAAAGGCCATGGCTATGCACAGAAGCGTCCGGGAAGAATTCAGCTCCAGAATGAAACCTGCACAAGTTAACTCAACAGATTCCAAGCAATTCATTGACATCTGACACAATTTGCAACGCCAGAAGCACTGCCACGCCAACAGCACCGTATTGGGAAAGCAGCACGTCCAAATCAGCCCCCTTGCCCTGCTCTACCCGCTCAGCCAAACACAGAAATCAAGATGCTCTTATCCACACATGCAAATCTGGGGGCGAGTAGTAAAAGGTTCACGGGACCATGGGCAAAGCAGGGAGCAGATGATAGGCAGGAAACAGGAAGGAGTTCAAGACCAACTCTCCTACACCAAAGACAGGGAGAGCTGAGTCAGCACCACGGGAGGACTTACGACACAGCTTAACAGCTTGCAGAGACCTGAGGTTGCCAAAAGAGGCTGCCAGGGTAACTCTCACCAGTCTTTTGCAGGGCTGTTACAGATGCTTCTGATGCTGACTTACACTGCCCTGTGTCATTGGTAGAAAGCGCATGTGAGAAATGCTCAGTCTCTCTGGGTAACGCTTCTATGCTTCCACAGTTAGGACTGAAACAAAAGGAAAAAAAAAAAACATGAAACCCTATGACATTTGCCTCTCTACTGCTGCTGTCAGCGTGATATCTAAGATGAGCATTACGCGTCCCTGCACCCGACTGAAGATTCATCCAAGTCTGTGTTCCACACAGCTCCATCCCAGTGCCAAAAAGAAACCCGGACAGAGATGTTTAGATGATTCTTTGTGCAGATACAGGTGCAGGTGCATGTGCATTCTCTACAGCAAGAAATAGCAATTTCTCAAGCAGTACGACGGAAGGTCAGTGGAAAGGAAATATAGGATGAACTCTTTTCATATAAAAAATCCTTGCTAAACCTCTCCCCAGCAAAAAGGAAGCCTGCTGGGCATTGTTAGCAGCAGTTTCCAGAACATCTTGCACCACAAAATGCAGCACGCTCCTTTTTTTCACAGGCCCCTCGTTTCTCTAAGCAGCGTCAGATTCACTCCACATCAAATACACCCATCAGATCATGAACAGAGCTCAGAAGGGGTTAGGAGTAGAGCGACACACAGCTCCGCTTCGCGCTGAGGGCAGTTTTGGCCCTCCGAGCTTGCCGTAGCCACCCTGCGCTCTGGCGCCGGTGGACCGGAAGTACTCGTAGTCACTATGGCGGCCGCCTGCGGGGGGTTTGAGCTGCGAGGCTGTGGGGAACGGTGCCTTTTGAGAACGGTGTTTTTCTGAGCGTTTTATCTTCACCGGGTGGTTTTCTTCCTCGATGTGTCAAATGAACAGCGATGCAGAGCCCACAGAATTCCATCCGCCCCCGAAGCCCGTCATTATTGACAAGCAGAAGCAGAGAGAGGAGAGGAGGTAGAAGGGGTAGGCCGCGGTGGGGGCCGCCCTCAGATTCCTCAGGGCTCTGAGGCATTGGTACTCGAAAAGTGCGTGTCGGAAGGTAACAGAGACACGGGCCCTGCCTCTGCCTTTGCCTCACATCTCGAGGTCAGCTGGGAGCTGAGTGCAGGTATTTCTGTTTGTGAAATGGAATTCCTCTTCTGCTAAGCATTTTTTCATGTCTCCGAAACCCACCTGCACTGCTTTAAGTGGCACAGTGTTTAAAGTGGTGGTGCTGCCTCTGAGAGGAGAGTGACGATGTGATACTGTGCACACTGGGGGTATTGGTCAACAGTTGGCTGCACGTACCCAGCAGTGTGCCCAGGTGGCCAAGAATGCCAGCAGCATCCTGGCCTGTGTCAGAAATAGTGCAGTCAGAAGGACTGGTGAAGCGATCTGCCGGCTGTTCTCAGCACTGGTGAAACTGCACGTCCAGTACTGTGCTCAGTTTTGGGCCCCTCACTACAAGAAAGGCACTGGGGCTCTGGATCGCATCCAGAGAAGGGCAACAGAGTGGTGAGGGATCTGGGGCAAAATATTATGGGAGTGTCTGAAGGAGCAGGGATTGTTCAGTCTGGAGGAGATTCAAAGGAAACCTCATTTCTCTGCACCACTACCTGAAAGGAGGTTGTGGCTGGGTGGGAGTCAGCTTCTCCTCCCAAGGAGCAGCAGCAGGACAAGAGGTGATGGCCTTCAGTTGTGCCAGGGGAGGTTCAGGTTGGATACAAGGAAAAATGTCCTCTCGAAATGCCCAGGCAGGTGGTGGAATTGTTGTCCCTGGAGGTGTTCAAGCCATTCCCTGGCTCTGAGGCCAAGTCTCCATGCTGTCTGAAACACAGTGACCCCATGCAAATAATCTGTTGGTAGTGGCCCTCTGGCCAGTACTGTGTCAGGAAGCGTGCCTTCAACTTAGCTGCCAGACAGTTGATCTCCAGAGCATAAGGAGATTTCTATGGCACGGTATAATTCATCGGAGCAGAAAAGAGTTTTAAGAGTCCCCTTAAGCTTTGCCAACACAAGATAGCCACTTGAATGTGGTGTCTCCTGTAGGCTCTCTTCAGCTGTTTGTAAAAAAAACAGTAGGAAAAAAATTATTATCTCTTACTACCAAGTGATGAAAAAAGTGTTTTTGTCATCTGTGTCTCATTTAGACCATGAAGAAATTCCTGTAAACAAGGCAGGAGTTTAATTTTTTAGTGGGAACATAGGCGATAATTTAGTTAACTTTCTGACTGATACCGGGATTATATCAGGATGGTGAGCAGTCACCTGGGGTTTCTGCAGGGCTCCATTTCAGGGCCAGATGGAGGACTGCATCAGGGAAGGGTCAGGGTGGAAAAGCTTCTGCACCAGAGGTTGACCGTGCACAGAACAGGTTGCCCAGGCCCAAATATGCCAGAGTTCAAGGAGCCTTTGGACACCACTCTCAGACATAGTGTGGCTGGTTTTATGTGGAGGCAGGGGTTGGTTTTATGTGGAGGCAGGGGTTGAACTCCTATGATCCTTGTGAGTCTCTTTTAAGTGGCCATTCTACAATGGCCTGGAAGGCTGTTAAACAGCTTTTAGTTGTGGTAGTTATCAAGGTGATACAAGCATGTAAAATTTGGTACCTAAATGCTACTCCTGTTGGGAAAGAACATTCATAACCAAAGTAGGTAACTTAGGAGACGTGCAAGGAGTAACGGCCTGCAGATGCCTCTGTATTACACTGTGCAGACAGAACAGCCAACGCTATGGAAACCTAATGCTACTGATGTGGGGGGTGGAAGGAGCAGTTAGCGAGATCTGCATCTCAGGAGGTCTGGCAGACTGGTAAAAGAATGCTATCCAACTTAGCTTACAGGGAAAAGGAGGAACGGCTGCTGTCCTATTCTTCTTTCCTTAGTAAGTAACAGAGTTAGAAGCGTAGAAGAGAGTTAACAGCATATCAACTTAAGGACGGTGTAATAAATCAGTGTTATTTAGGTATATGAACAAACGTAACAGCCACACAGACCCAAAATCCCTTTTCTCCCACTGGTGTCCAGTAGTTCCTTAGTTTGCTGACAGATCGGGCTGCTCTCTTCTCTTAAAGCAGCACTTGTCTCATTGCTTTGCTTCACAGTCAGAATTCTCACCTTCTGACCTTTTAATACCTTTTTTCTTTTTTTCAAAAAATCTTTCCCTCTAGCTGCAGGTCAGAATGAAACCTCAACCATGGTCAAAACGGTGGGAGAGGCCAAAATACAACATTAAAGGAAAAAAAATTGAGCTACCCGAGAAAAAAATGAAGGAAGCACAGAAGTGGAAGCAGCCCTGGCTGGAATTCGATATGCTGCGAGAGTGCAATACTTCAAAATAGAGGAATAAATACGGAGGAAAGCGAGTGAAGAGCTGAACAAGTAACAGCTTTGAGTTCAGTGTAAGAATTGTCTGTTTTCAAGTTTCGTATGCAAATAAAAGACAGTGAAATTTCAGCAGTTCTTGTCTGAATGTTAAACTGTCTCTTCCTGAAAACAGTGTTACAGTGTGTTCAGCCCTGCTTCTGCCTTCCCTTCTAAATCACAGCTAACAGAAGGGGTTTGCAGTTACTGTGTTGTCAGTTCCAAATAACTGTTTCTTCTGCCTTTGCCAAGTAGACAGGGGCCAATTGTGAAAATGCTTCACTCAGTAGGTTCAGAAGGGGGCTATGGCAGGGAAGCAGATGTACAGAAGCCCAGCTGGACAATCTGAGAGTAAGTGCTGCTTAGCTGTCCTGTAAAGGCACTTTTGAAATGACATCTGATAAAGCACCAATAGTAACCTGACAACAAAGCAGTAATACCAACGTTTTGAAACCAGCTTGCAAGAATGAAGCCAGATTAGCTGTTACTCCAGTCAGATTGTGTGAATGGGTGCAAGGTTCACCACAAAGTGGCACAGTAGGTTCTCAAAGATACTCAACTGGGATGGGGCTTCTGAGCTCCAGTCAAAATCGCCTTCCCCTGCTTACCAGTCATGACAAGTGACGTCTGCAGCCACTGGAAGAAGCCTCTACAGAGGTAAAGCGTGATAGAACCTATTCCAATTTCATAGCAGCACAAGACTAATTTCTTTGGGAGCAACTTTCAACATGAATAAGGAAGCAGAGGAGACAAAAGCAAGCACGGAGATCACATGCTTCAGCTGATTACCCATCAGTTGTATTTTCTTTGCACTCAGGAAAGTAGAAGTGCACAATTACTTACAACAGAACTCCTAAATCCTGCAGATAATGAAGCGCCAGCAGTGCCCAAGTTTTTTTCCATACTTCACATAACATTCCTGCCGTGTTCAAGACTTGAAAGCGTTAAAAGTCTCATTAACACAAAGACATCTTTACTTTTCAAAATAATGGTTTTGCTTTTATTTTAAAAGTCATTGTTGTCTATAACACTGATGAATGCAATTTACAATTAAAATAGTTTACAAAAATACATATTCTGTAATAAAAAACAACAGAAAAACCATAGGGAATAAAAGCCCCCAAGAGTTAAATGGAAGACCCATACATAACAGTTTAGAGAAGCAGGCAATAGCAAACTTAGCAGAATTTGTGACACACTGCTGTTTCTACAGTAAAACATCCTTTTTATTCTGCAGCAGTAATATTTACTGCACATATATGAAGTTACACAACATTAGAAATCTAACACGGGTACAATGAGATGAGTTTTAATGGGTGTTAGAGGGAAGCAAAAGGTAAATGTCCTTAGAGAGCCAATTACTAGAAGGTAACTGGAGTTGTTGTTCTGCTCGTCTGATAAATGAGGGCGGGTGACAACTCCAGGTGTGTGCACAAAGTCCAGTCTGTATCTCAAGTACAAAGCTCCACTACAAATCATACTCTGGAGAAGAGTAAGTGTAGTTAAGACGTTCTCCTGTGCAACTTCTTACCTTCCTGAACTGCCATTTACCATCAGTAGATCTTCACAGATCAAACTTCTCACTGCACGCAGAATTCCTGCTTCTGTGTCGGGATCAAAAAGCTAAGAAGAACTCACTGTGAGTTTGGTAGAGCTATCTCATTAAGTGGACAATAAGTTAGAGTTCAGTGACTCCCGAGTCAGAGTGATTTGGTGTGGTACTGAAAACAGCTTGTGAAGTTGTCTGCTCACCAGCAGTGGTAACGTTACAGGCACTTACTGCAGTCATCCTTCCCAAAAGAACAAAGCAATGAGGCTTCATCATATTTCAGAACACCTGCACTTCACACTGACCATTGTGTTTCTATCTAGGAGTAGATGGCATCAGAAGACATTTGGAAAAAAAAAAAAAACAAAATATTTCACAGTAAAACAACTGTAGACAGTCCACTCATTAAACGTTACCACTTTTTTAGAGTGAGCATCAGGCTTGTTTCAGTAAAAGAACCGCTGCTTCAAAGAAATCCTTATTTCCTGATCACAGATTTAAGATGTTCCCGTTTGCACTCTTCAGTGAGCTCTTCAGCAATACGCAGAGCCTTGACTTTCACCAACAGGAGAACAACTTCTTCAGTTTCATCACTATTACAAAAACAAGTTGACATAGCAACACATTCACACCTGACTTCAAAATCAATAAAGCTAAAACGTGCCTTGAGCTACACTGACCACTAACTGCACCCAACGTCTAGAGCCTCAAACTAGCCTGAACTAGTACTGCAAAAGCGATCCATTTTACATTATGGATTGCATCTTTAGTTCTACGTAGATGTTGGAAGTTCATCACTGAAAGTGTTAAATGCATGAGACTTGAGGAATTTAAGAATCATAGAATCATTAAGGTTGGAAAAAAACACAAAGATCATCTAGTCCAACTGTCAACCCATCACCACCATGCCCGTTGAACCACGTCCCGAAAAGAAATACTAACATAAAGAATATGAGCAAGTGCTGCATCCCAAAGAACATGTTGTTTGTTACCTGTGGTTATTCCTGTGAAGCATACGTGCTCACTGAACCAAATGCTGGCAGAAGTTCACTGACTCGGGGAGAGTTGACCCACTTCCATGATTTTGGAACCACCTTTCTGGGAAGTATGCAACCACCTGTTCACCTAGAGAGCATTCTGAAAGAAAAGAAAAAAGAAAAAAAAAGGGCTTTCAATAAAACTAAGTCACACCACTTCTGGCAGACCTGTCCTTTTGGCTAGTTCAGTTATTATTGGCAGTGTTTACTCTTCAAAAAACAAAACCGTCATTTTAAGCAGTTATTCCTAAAGCCTGGGAACCAATGCTTGCTTTGAAATTCTTTTATACACCAAGGTCATTAAAAAACAAACAAACAAAAAAACAACTTCAAATGTTAAATAATTACACTTCGGACTACATCTGTCCCCATGGAAATAAGACCTTTCACCTCTTTACACTTCTCTATGTTTTCTGGCCCTGGTGGTGTGTTGAAGAGGTTCAGAAGAAGGCAACGATTCAGCAGCTTGCTCAGTCCCACACCACGGACTGTGTCTTCCTGTACAGTCCCATCCCAAAGGAGAACCTTGGAGAGCAGCTGCAGTAATGAAGAAACAGAACATGCATATCTGATGGCTGAGGGTGCGTTAGAACCTCCTTTTTAAACTCAAAAGATACCATGTCCATCCAATCTCAGTACTCAAAAAACAGGATTTATTCTCTCCAAGCTTACTGCCAATTAGTCACTAAAAAACTACAGATCATCAATAATATTTTGAAGTAGATTAATTTTACATGTGCCTATGAGCTGTACCCTCATACATACACACATCACCTCCCAAGGAAAGAAAGAGCATGTTACCCTTCCAGTTGGTTAACAATTTGCTAACACCCAAGAAGAGAAAACAGCCGTGCTTTATTTTTTCAGAGAAAAGCCAGTGGTCAAATCTGAAGGTGTACACATGTACAAAGACACCAGAGGTGTGCACGTGTACAAAGACACTAAGCTCAGCAAGAAACAGGGATCAACAGCAATTGAGATCCAATTCTAAGTGAACATTGGAGAGAATCTGTGACAGAATGAAAAAACAACCACTACTGCATATGCTACATAAGATTACATGCCACCAGCCTCACAACACACGTAAGGTTGATAGCCTTGGTCCATAGCAGCAGAAAGATTCTTTTGTACTTGATTATTCGTTAGCAAGAGTTGTCTTCAGTTACCTGTTATCACTGTAGAAATGACTACTCAAAAAGACTTAAGCCCAGCGTAAGAACATCGCTGGTCTCCCCCTCAACGCAGAATGGTTAATGTCAAGGTAACTGTTAACCTCAAGGTAGTTCACCCACACAGACACAGTACGTGATCTTAGCAGTCACCAGTCAGAAAGCAGTCGCAAAGCCCACGACTACTGCATACTTCTCTGGAGTGTTTGGCAGGACACTTCCTTTTGACTCCGTGAGCTGCTAGGAAAGTTAGACTGCATCATCAACTGTACTTCTTCATTAAAATAGTTCCTGTCCTCTTCTCGCCCAGCCCTTTGTGAGTACTCTCCCATACAATTTCTGGGCATGGTTTAGAGGACATTCCCGATAGGCAGCCTGCAGATGATTACCTGCTTTGAAAGACAGCACCAATAGGGGCTGCACAACGGCAGTCTCAAACACAGATAAGTCACACTAAAGCTGCTGAACAGATCCAAAGAGTTTAATGCATGACCCGCAGTACTACTTACTCTGGGGTAAACAGATTCATGAGTTCACTCCAGGAAAAAAAATGAGTGGCAAACTGTCAGAAGATCCCCAACACAAACACATTTTCAACTGTTCTGCACATCACCACTTCTAAAGAGAAGACTGACAGTGAGGATGGAAAACAAACTGAAAGGAGAAAACTTCAATCTGCAGTGGAAGACCACCAGTCTCGCTTTTAGAAACATGTATTTGACAGGACATTTAAGTCAGGCAATACACAATCTCAGAGGGTGATACCAGAATCTTATGTCTGTTTCGTGTCTGCCAGGTATCAGCACTAAGCTCCCTCTTGTCTTCTCTGCATCTGTCCATGACAAACCCTTACACAACAGCTTGCCCCAGGAGTGAATATGGCAAGTCCTCAACATTCCCAAATTCCCTCATTTTTCTACAGGAATGTGCAACATGGCAGCAGGAAGCCTATGCAGAGCTGTCACCATGGCCTTGTTAGCACACACAGCAGGGGAAATGGGATGTTAATGTGTTTTCCTGCATCTAAACCTCATCTTTAGTACGAATCCAAATACACGCATAGAGGAAACAGATCTAAGAGGGAATTGAATCACAGGCATTCAGACATTCCTAACTCAGCACTTTAGACTGAATAAAGCTATACTAATACGCTTATACGCACATGCAGGGATTCCATTCTACAAGAGCAACATGGGCACTCTATGCACATACTGAGGAAACAGACCTATCCACAGAGTGCCAATGACTGATCTCATGGAAGGTTAGCAGGAACAGATGATGAAATTAAAGTCTCTTGACTACGTATCAGAGGTGGGTGAGCATAAATAGCTCACTGACGAAAATAGCTAACCTTCCTATTAAAATACATTAAGTTCTCAGGAATCAGATTTGACTGAAGATACATTTCCTCAAAGACGACAGTCTACTTTTAACAGAAATCTTATCTAAAGCTTCTTCCTGAAGTCAAGTGTGGCGACTGCATAAACGTTTGTTATTATTTCTTTTCATGCTAAGGGTCTCAACATCAACTTAGTTTCACCTACTTTATGCTGGATAAACTCCCAGATTTGCATGAGAATAAAAGCAGAACGGGGCTAAGTGTATGTTACAGTGAATGTTTACAGTGAAGTGCATACACCGTATCAAGAACTTCCTTCCCCATTACCACAACAGCCTTTACCTGTTTTGTCTGACTGCATTCACTTCTGGACAGGACTTGTTTTTTAAACACGTTATCGCAAAGCTGTGTAAGGCACTCAGTCTGTGAAGTCGATAAAGGATCCCACACATTCTTGACAAATACTGAAAAATAGGAATTATTTCATTCATGATATCCAAGTGGCTATCTGCTCTAGTTTCAAGGAAGTAAACAGTCAAAAAGCTAAACCTTTCATTTGCAGTAACCTTAACAAGTAATTGTAACTATCAACATCATTTTACATGACCACTTATTTAAGGTTTCATTACCTAGCTGCAGTGAACGTCCTCAAGACAACCTTAATATACCTGTAATTTTTGGCAGGATAGTTTTTTCAATCATTGTAAGCAAAACTTCTTCATCAGGATCATCATCTCTTTTTGATTCAGACGGCTTTTTGGCATCGCTGAATCCTTCTACAGCTCTGAACCAGGGCATCTCTTTCAGGTCTGTAGAATTCTGCTGAAAGATCATTCCCGTTAGTTGTTCAGCTGTCAGGATTGAGAGAAAAAGCTCCATGCAAAAATGTATCTAATGATACCAAAAGATTCTCATTTAACAGTTTTACATGGATTCTAATCACGGAATGGACCAAAGCAGCAAGCTAAAACTGAATGTAAAGCTAGATTTCAGAGGGTAGGGTTGTCAAAACGTCAGCAAACAGCTCCACATTAATAAAGATGCAAGTGATTCATACGCAAGCAACCTGACAAGAGGAAAAGATGTCCTCCTTCTAGTTAAAACTCTTATCTCAAGCTCTGGAATGCCTCTATAACCCACGGCAAAGCTCCTGTACGGAAGTCTTCCCTGCAAGCAGCATGCCCCCGTCCTGTCATACTTTGAGATGCCAGAAATAGCCACAGGTCTTGCCAGTTAACAAAGGTGAGTACATCAGAGTAGACAAGTTTGCAAAGACAGTACAGACCAGAAACGTAGCGGAGCACCGCCTACCCAGAAGCCCAGAGGATATCAGAACACACAAACACACACAGAATTTTTCACAAAAATAAAGTCTGGTGATGCACCTACCTCAAGAGGACTCCAATTTATTAACTGAACTCTGACTAACGGATTTAAAAGCTTAGGCAGGCAAAAACCGATGTAAGCATCGCAGTATGGGTTGGGAAACTTCTCTTTCCGCTCCTGGAATTTCAACAGGATTTTTCTGATGTCACAACAATCTGCACGGACATCTTCAAAGATTTTCTTACTCTCCTCTAAAACGTTATCTATGGATAATATTCAATAGGAATAAGAAGAAACAATCACAGAATTTATTGAGTCATAAGCTGAACAGTTCATGCACCTACAGAACAGAAGAAATATCTTTATGATAACAGCATTTGTGCTTCATCTTTCACACCTCTTACACTGAAATGGGTTTTAAAACAGCACTCTGGCAAAGGCTTTTTCAGGAAAAAAAGAGATACAGAAGACCACAAAAAGTCTTCTGCGGTTTTGAACAACTGCACAGATTTAAATACCCATTACATTTCATATTTTGTATGTCTCTTAAAAGCTCAGACAGGAAAATCTTCTTCTTCTGTTATTCAGCAAATACGCATCGTGCCTCTCCCAGCTCCTCGTGACCTGCTCACTAAGGCAGTTCAAATCTCAATTTGAAATACATTCCAACTTTGGACAAAAAACTGATTAAACTAAAGAAGCCTACAGTCTTATCTATTCTTCCTAAGGCATTGGTCAGAATTGTTTAAATGCATTAATTCTGTGCTGTAGAAAATAAACGATATACCATTCAAAAGGAGTATTTCTTCACTCTCCCTTGAAAATCCTTCTCAATACGGGAGGAATTTTGCTCTCATATCCTGACCAACCTTTGCTCTTCTGGAATTCAGTCACCTCTGTCAGAGCCAGTTCTTCATCACTCGGCATGCCTTCGTGGTGACCAGCTGTTTGTGAACGCTCTCTCAGCTGCCGCCTGCAAGTCCTGCATTCTGTAATGAACTCAGGTGAGTTATTCACCATGTACATACGTAAGAGAAAGCTCAGTGATATACTAAGAACACCCGGTGAGAGCAATAGCCTAAGGAAACACAGTGAGGAAGCAGAAGTAAGTATGCAACCCTAGAGACACAGACTGTAACAGTAAGGTACTTTGTGAGCTGCCAAAGGACATTAAAAGCATCTCTAGCGACCTTCACTTCACCACATTCATACTAGGAACTCCCCCCACCTGAAACACCAAACATCTAACATGGTACTCCATACTATCCCTGCCAGAGGTAGTCTGTAAGAAACTACTGCGCTCTCAACAGTCCATCATCTCAGTTCCATGTAGCTTATGCAACAACTTGCATAGAAACTGAGACTGCATCCAAGTCTCACTGGGGCTAAAAAACGTTAGTCCTGGCACCACATACCGTAAGAGCATGCAAAAATCAACAAGAAAATTATATTTATACCTATCATTTGCATAGCATACCTCTTGTATGTAATTATTGACATTACTTAACGTTAAAGGTTAACAGTTTGCTTCAAGCGAAGATTTATTACGTCGTTTTTCAACCAGTAAAACTCTTTAGTCCTTACCTGTGTCTAAACAGTGCTGAGTCAAGGCACCAATGCAACTGGAACGGTTTCAGAGCTCCCAGTAACTTAAGGTCAGCAGCAGACCCCGACGTTCAAAATGTAGCACCTGGCCTACGCTGATAACAGAGGGTAGGTTAGATGTTCTGATGCACCCACTGCCACCCCACCAGCAACAATACCACCTGCCTATTTTTGTCATCTGTGCAATAATCACAACATTGTATTCCTATATATAATCACAATATCATTTATTCCAACAGCGGGGAAAAATCTACTTTCAGTTTCGTGAACAGCCTCACTTCAACTTATGTTAAATTAATAGTACCTATCAACATTCAGATTCCAATCAGCACGAAAAAAAAACCCCATTAACAAACAGATGGTTTCCATGTACCTTGAGCTTTGGAAAGGAAAGGCATTTTTGCACGTGTGTGTATCATCTCCCTTAGTAATCACACAGATTTACCTTCATCCCTGTGTAAGTAACAGGAAGCAGATACACACTTACTACAGTTAGATGTAATTATACGTACCTTCGATGCTCACACATTATCAGAAGCTTCATCTTTTCATCACTCTCCAATCCATCATTACTTGGTTTGCCATTCCCAGCTATCAGAAGACAGGAACAAGACAAAGAGGTGAATGCAGAACACTGATTCTGCTTCTGCTCTTCATTTGGAGACTAATCAAAGTAAATAAAACCTCCTGATGAAAAATTCACAGTGTCCAGAGTGAAGCACAGTCAGTATTATCAGTGAACTGTAGGACAGCTGTGGCTGCTCCCTCGTGCAGGGGGATTGCCAGGTCACAGCCTGAACCGGGAGGTGAGCACCTGAGTGAGCACAGGGAGGGACCCCAGATCCACCCTTCCTCTCTCCCCTTCCTGGTGATGCTTCCAGCTGTGCTTCCCAGAGTGCACACACACTCAGAGTCTGCATGCTTTGTACCCACCCCACCTGCACACCAGTTAGAACCAGAAAGGGCTACATCCCCAGACTCACTCTTCTCAAGCTGTTGCCAGTTATCAGTCAATCCTTCTTTGTCCTCCTGTTCTACAGTGCCTGCGTCCCAAACAAAGGCTCCACATCACCTTCGTTTGCTTTACACCTTGTAACAAGTGATGGAATACCAGCTCACCGCTTCCCAGTCCTGGATGGAAACGGACAGTGCCTACCACACTCTGTTCCCAACAATGGAAAAGGCAAACTGAGCCTGCATGTTAAGTTCCAGCTTCCAAACTTTACACATTATTGCATTTAGATTTCAACAGTCAGCTCCCTACCGTCTCCTGTTATTTGTGTCCCCTTGTATGTATGTCCCAAATTACCCCTACTGATTCTTCAGTTCTACAGAGAAGTAGAAGCCAGAAGCATTTTCTGCTTGGGCTGTTCATCTGTATCAGCGTCAGCTGGCTTCAGTGCACACAAGACACAAAACCAGCTGCCCCTGCTGACATACTGCAGCATAAGAAAACACAGCATTTCCATCAAATACAACCAGCAACACAACAGTTGTTCTCTATGTAAGTTCTCTATGTATCTTTTCATGCCCCTGTAGAACCTGTAAATCATAGCAGCATCTGAAGGCTTCTCTCATTCCTGGGCAGTTATCTTTGAACTGTCAATGTTCTCCACGAGTTTTTCATACTCCCTCTGGTGGGCACGGGGCACATCCTGCAACGATGCCATCCTAAAAAAGAACACACTCAGACAATCAAAACCACGACAAGTCAACAGTTAACACATTCCTGAACATCTTCCGCTTAAAACAAAGCACAAAATCCTTGCTAATAGCAGCACCTGCACTGGAGCAAAGAAGAACTGCAAGACTTACCCATACCAACATTTACAGAAGCACTGTGTGTGGACAAGATTCATGCTTTGGAAAACACCAAATGTCACTGACGTAGTGGTAGTTCTGAAGGTACCCCCACTGACATTTTACCCATATTCCTCTACACAGCACGCTCCTAAAGAGCATAATATGGCAAGTGTAGCGACGTTACACTGCATAGATTCTACCCAAGTCGATGTGGGTAGGAATACAGCATACATCAGTGCGTCCCACTTAATTTATACCAACTTAACATCACCAAGCTATTACTACCAGACGTGTTCTCCCTCCCCTTCTTGTTACTTTCCAAATAGGTCTCCCACTCTCGATAGTCTTTCACATTTGATTGTACTTGAACTCCCCACATCATTTCATCCATTTCTTTCAGGTGATCAAGGCCAAAAAAAAAAAAAAAAAAAAAAAAAAGCATAGAATTCCACAGAAATATTTAGTCCACTTCAGCGGAAATTCTTTGAACACAAGCAGGCCAGCAGCAGTCTGTACAAAAGAGTATACATACACAGAGGTTCACACAAGTGAACGGCAGATGTTTGTGTTTCAGCTGCACGATGGTACGTGTTTCCGCGGTCTCTGGCGCCCCCGCGTGGCCGATCGGCGGAATGGCGGCCGCGTACGTTCGGTGCCGCCGTGGAAATAGATGAGGGGCAGCCTGGTTTAGAAGGAGGAGATCGCTGAGCCGGCGGTCCGAGAACCGGCAGCTCGCCCGCACGCGTAGCGCTTAGGAGCAACAGTTGCTGGTTTGGAGTCGTCGGGCGCATGCTCGCTGTGACCTGGAGGACTAATCACAATAGAGAGCGGCGGATGAGCTGCACAGAGCGGTTACGAAGCCACTTCCGCATTCCTACGCGCACGCGTTGTGCCGCCTGCAGGACTGAGCAGCGGACAGCGGCAGTTCCGCGCATTGGCCACGAGGTGGCGGCAGAGACCGCGGAAAGAACCTCGGACGGGATCGATGCGGCCCGCGGCGCAATCGCTGGCGGTCAGTGCTCTGTCGCGATGACGGGGGAAGAACACGGAATGAGAAGTGGGGGGCGGTGGGGGTGAAGACGAAGAAAACAGAGGGAAACTCCTCCAAACTCAGGAAAGCCGGGATAAGAGCTTTACAAAAAGAAAATAATAATAATAATAAAAAACAAAAGATTAAAAAAATTACTTTTTGCCAGCATCTGTTGCACTGTTTTAAATATTCACATACCAAATGTAACTGCCCAGTACATTTAACGACAACAAAATTAAAGCACGTTGGCAGAAAGCAGAGCGCCATATTGGTGTTCACTCAGCCTCTGTCTTCTTCGTGCTTTCATGTATTTCACAGCTACCTAATGTAAATCACAGCTACCTCTGGAAGACAGCCCGAGAGCTGTGCAGGTCCATCAGGCTCAGCTGCAGCTTTTCATCTGCCCTTCTCTGGCCCTCCTGCAGCTGGAGAGAGAGCACAGGAGGGCACGTGGGATGCAGACCCTCCCCAGTCAGCCGCAGCAGTCGCTCCTGCCAGCACTCCCTTTCCCCCACGTCTTTCCCATTGGACAGTCTGGAGCCCTGTGTGGCAGAGGAGGAGAGAGCTGCAGGCAGAAGGAAAACGGGCTGCTGGGATTCCTCCATCCCACTGCCAGGTGTCTTCTCTGGCATTTTGGGGGTGGGAAGGGAGTTGTGGGAGCACCCGTGGGGCTCCGGGCAGGAGGGAAGGAAGCAAAGATGCAGCTGCAGGCAGCGGGCTCTGGGCTGGAGCAGTGCAGCCAGGCACAAACAGTGACAACGTACACACACAGATAAACACCCAGCACAGAATCTGGCACTCTACGGGTCCTCCCAGAGCTTGTTACTGCTTTTTAGGCTGCTCTACAGGTATTCTGTCCTATCCCCTTCATTCCCTGTGTCTTGCCCCCTTCCTTCACCCCGTGCCTTCCCCATTCCTTTTCCAGGCTTTCCCTTTCCTTTCCCCGCTTCCTTCCCCACGCCCTCCCCCTGCAACAGCCCCATGTTCTGCTGCTGTTCTCAGCTGACAATCCTTACACCACACTGTTCAAACACATAGGATCAGACTGCATACTGGCACTGATATTAAAACAACAACAAATACATACAGTATTATGTGTGGATAACAAACTCCTACCTGCTTGAAGACCAATAGCAGCTCCTCATCCTGCAGTAACTCCTGCACACGGCCAGGTCTCCCGTGCAGGGATTTGGCATCTGCAGTGGCTTCGCAACACTGGATTTGAGTCTTTGACTTCCACCTCAATCTGCTCGACAGCTCCCCCCCTCAATCTGCTCTTGTGCTCCAGAGAGAGATCCAAGGCATGAAGAGGTGCAGTGCAACACAACTGGATAACGCTCTTGAAGAATGGCAACACCTGAGCAACACAGAGGAAGGTAGAAGGAATAAAAGGGCAAAGCAAGGCAAAACCTTGGGGAAAGAAAGGGAAAGGTGAGAGGAAAATGTCACACAGCCTGCAAGGTGCCCTAAAGAGCCATAACAAAGTCTGGCAGCACTGCCGTGCTGTGCAATGAGAAAGATTTGTATATTTACACGGTCCTTACCTGTTCAGGTAACCAGTCACCTAAGTTGGGTTCTGGGGAATTATGGGACATGCAGCTTTCCAATCCTCAGCAGCATATGGACAAGTAAGGAGAAGGAAATAAAGGATGGCAGAGCACCATCAACACAGACAGTGCATGTCCATGCAGACTTCCCAAATAGACAGCTTCCTGGGTTGTTTCTGCTTTTGTAGCATTTGCGTGCTGCAGATGAGGAAAACGCTCTGATGTATGAGTCTTCTGCAAGAGACACCCAGAGGTAAATGGCAGCTAACCTGCAGACCGAGCACTACTGCCTGGCAGTTGGTCAGGGGGAGCTCCTCCTGCCGCTGCTGGATGCTGATGCTGACAGGGCTGCAGATGCTCTGCAGGGCCAGCTCGTAGCTGGGAGCCAGGAATGGACACGGCGGGAGAGAGGAGAGAGCTGGCGGGGACCAGCCGAGGCATCCAGGAGCATCCAAAAGCCCTCACTCAAAAGCATCACAAAGCCACAGCCATAGCACGGAAGCTGGGCATGATCATGAGCAGCATCCCGGATGCTGGAGATTCTTTGCTACCATACACTACGGGAGCACAGCTCTCGCTGCAGGCATCCCACAGCCAGACAAAATGGGAACAAACCCGCAGCTCTGCTGCACGCACAGCCCACAGCCATAGCCTTGCAACATGAGCTGCCTTGCTGTTGCTTGCATCCATCCCAATCCCTGGGAATGAAGACTCAGAAGGCAGTCAAGGCGTTGATCCAGCACCAGCGTGCTTTTATTCATTAACAGCCAGGAGGGCCTTTTGGTGAGAGGTCCGGTGTACACGATGGGACTCATCCTCTCTGGTGAAGGAGAGAGGGGCTCAGAGCTCGTGCTGCTGCCCGGTGCCTGGGACTGGAGCTCTGATTCTACGTCCCCCTCCACCAGGCTCGGCTCCTCCTGGCTGACGCTGACCTGCTCCTGCATGGAGCTGCTGCTGTCGGGGCACTCGGGCTGTGCTTGGGCTGGGCTGCACTGCAATGGTGCCCCGTCACAGTCCAGCTCGGTGACTGTTGTTTCTGGCAGGCTCAGGTCAGCGTCTTCTGCACAGCCGGGAGAGATGAGGGCTTCCACCTGGATCAACACCTTCATTCCCTCACTGATGTTATATGGAAGGCTCTCATCTGAGCTGCAGCGATTCGTGCTTCCTAGCAGCTCTGCATTGATATAAGCACACAGTGAACCATCGCTATACGCTCTGGCTCTTCTGCGTGGACGAGGGCTCGGTTCACCTAGGAAGGAGTAGATACACAGGCAAACAGTTAGTGGCAAACTTGCACAAGCTGAATGATGAGAGTGGTTCTTGAGATTTGCTTCTGCAGTGGCAGCAGGACAAAGCCAATAGGACAATAGCAACAGTAGGAGCACTGTCTCGAAAGGAACTGTTGCGCTTTTGTTGTTTGTCTTTCTCTTTTGTGTGGACTCCAAGCATGAATTCGATGGCGCTGACAAGCAGGGTTTTGACAGCTGGATGTGCACCCTTACCTGCCAGGACCACCACCTCTGTTTCTGAGGGCTCCCTGGCATCGCGCTGCAGTTGGCGTTTGGCCACCGACGATGGTTTTCTTGGCCTGAAGCAGGAACACCAACTGCATGCTGGGGATTCCTTCACCCTGCTGGGTGGACTTGGTCTGGAGGGAGAAAAGAGGGAGCGGTGTGAGTCGTGCATGGTGCAGGGTGAGGGAAGAGCTGCCCTGAGCTCTTGCCAACACTTGCTTGTTCCTAGCACTGCCTGGTTCCTGCTGAAACACAGCTTAGAAGCTCGGTCTGATTCACACGGTTGAGGACGGTTCCATTTCTAGAGCTCAGCCCTGGAGTCTTGCTGGCTACATTCCCCTCAGCCATGTCAACCCAGATGCAGAGCATGCCTGTTAGTTGAACCTCAGAGTCCAAAGGGAGGGGACATTCAGTACACCACCACATGCACTATTGGCGTCACGTACTTTCTGCAAGTTTTTGCTCTTGCAATAGTGGAGAAAAACCCACAAAAGCCCACCCAAGCAAGTCTGATAGGAAGCTGCTGGAATAGAAAGTCCTCTTTACCTTTCAGAAGGAAAGTCAATGATTGTGTGGAATTTCCCCCGCGCAGCTGCGGGGCCTTCTTCCACTTCCATGTCCCTGCTCTCTGTCACAGCGGGAGAGCTGCTGTGGCCTCCCCTCTGTGCCTGTGCCTCCTCCAGGGTGAGCAGCTTGGTGGCAGGAGAAGACACCTGCACAGACTCGGGACCTGATGGAGAACTGCAGCCCTGGAAGGGAAGACCACAGCTAAGAGGGAGGAATCAGAAAGCAGCGGCACAGCCATCACAGTTCTGGGGGAGGTGCCGCACATCTCTCAGCCTTGCTTATCCAAACCACTGGAAAAAGAGGAGGTCAAAACCCTTTCATCAAGCTTCACCTGCACGCAAAACATCACCATGACAGGGACGGTTTTCTCATGCTCAACTTTGGGCTTGGACATTCTCCGCATCCAGCCACAGGATTGCCATATTCTCATCTAAGCCCACAAGCCTGCTGGCCCCTCGATAGCAAAAGCGTATCTCAACAATCCTGGAGAAGGCCTGCATTTGATCAAGGTGTCTCATCAAGACAAAGCTCATGCAGGAAGACGCTCACCTGCTCCATCTCCGATGCCTGATGTGGAGCTGGAGCAGAAGAGGACGTCGGTGTGGTTGATGAGGAACTCCACCACAGTCCGACTGCCTCTGCAGTTCCTCGCAGGCAGCTCTTCCGCTGGCGCAGGCAGCCTCGTTCTGCTGGGATCTGTAGAAAAGGCAGATTGGAGAAGTCATTGACCCGAGATCGTTTCCCCACGTTTGGGCATTTGGGCAGCCAAAGGCTGTCCAGTTGGGCTCTGGAGACTTCCGCAGTGGGCAAGCACTGATGCCACTGAAGACATTCTCCCGGGTGATCAAGGACACACCAGCCCCATCTGACAAAACCAAGAGAGCACAAATTGTCCTCCTCTCCAAAGTGTGCCCGTGGGGAGAACAGATCGAAGCCTTGTGCTGAGACGGAAAAAGAAGTTTACCTGAAGAGGTTGGGAGCCCACACAATCGCTAAGTTCTTAGCGTGCATGTTTGTGATGGAGCAGCTCCCAGCGAGACAAGCCAAGTGTCTCAGCAGGTACTCCAGTGTCCTGGAAAGCAAGAGCCAAACCTTCAGCACCACTGAGCATACGCGTGCTCACATTCACCAAACAAACCTCACTTCTTGCCACTGCTTATTCTTGCTTCTAGCAAGTAGATCAAGCTTTCCCAAGTGCCACGCTGCAGCACCAAGCCCCAGCACAGCACAGCTGCATCCATCAGCTGCACCAGCCGTGCCCCCGTGCTCAGGAGCTGACCCAATCCATTCACCCCACGCAGACATCAACCACTTCAACACACACAGGCATCACTGTTGCCAGCGTGAGACAAAGCCTAGCCTGCAATCGCATCATCGCCCTCTGAATCTCAGCCCTGCTCCATTTCACCAGACTGAGGGCAGCAGTTTTCTGACCTGTAGTGAGGCACGGGCAGCTGCTGGATGACCTCCTGCATGCTGAGCAACCGCTCCTCATCGGTACCTGCAGAAACAGCGTCCTGGAGGAAAGCAGAAAGGGAATGAGACACAGATCAGCAGAGATTCCTGCTGCAGGGTCGGCAACTATGGGGACGGAGCGCTGTTGCTCAGCACCGAGGCGGATTTTATGCCTTCCAACAGGCAGAAAAGCTGGGGAACACAGCGGCATGCAGCTGGTGCCATCAAGGCCAAGCAGTCCAAGCACTGGGCCGCTTGACAGCCTGATCGACTGTGCAGCTCAACTCCTCGCAAGCACTGTGAATACCTCACATGGTTACCTCCTGGGACCACCACAAGTGACATCAGTATGCTGCAGGATGTGGCAAAGACATGTGAGTCAAGCGCATGGGGCTAACAGAAAAAGGGCCTCAGAGCTGCAGAGGGCACTGCTGCTCCCATCTCCCACATTTCCAATGGCAGGATGCACACACCAGGTGTTGCGGTGCACCCGGTGTGCAGGAAGCAGGAGCTGCTTGTTGTACACAGAAATCCCACTGGATGTCCATCAAAACCCCAACTTCAACAGAAAAAAGACCAAAAAAAGGTGCTCAGGCGTGTGTGTGGATGGGACAGGCCACGACGAGGGACATGAAGGCCATTGCCTTGTGCTTACCGAGAACTTGCCATGCAGCTGCTCGCTCAGCAGAGGGCTCGGGCAGCTCCCTGAAGTACATCTTGCACAGGGAGCTCACGCTGTGAATGTCCCGGACGGTGAGCTCCGGAATCTGCTCCGACTCAAATTCATGGCTGGAGAGAAGGACACAAAAACAGAGGGCTTGGAGAAAGAGGAAAACAACTCCAAAGCAAGACAACATACAGTCCAGAAGCACTCTTACCGCAGCTTCTGGATCTTGGACGCCACGCCGGACAGGCGGTAGATCCCCTGCACCACGCCGTGCTGCTCGATGAACTCAGCGCAGCTCTGCACGACCTGGGGGACTACAGAACAAGGGCCAGCGCTTAGCTGAGCTCCTGATTCAAGTCCTGCTTCAGCCGCTGCCCCTGTCACATCCCATCCACTAAGCCCAGCCAGGCTACGGCTTGCCTCCTCCGTAGAGGAGAAAAAAGGCTGTCGCAGACGGCGCAGACAGGCAGGAGCCGGGGACAAAACTGGACACGGACGTGTTCTTGGCTTTCAAGAAATGCCACGACCTGCCAAGCAGCCTGCAGAAAGTAATTCTGGGGAAGCCAGAGACACTGCCACAAGTCCCATCACAGCTCCCACCGCAATGGAGGCGTGAGACCTCATGTCCAGAAGAGCTAGGAAACTGACGCAGTACACTCTCTTGGGCCAAAAGGCTTCCTTGGTTTTCAGGCTAGCGTGGCATTGGCTTACACCTTTGGCTTTAAGCAAATACAAGTGTGCCGGCCTCCTATGAGCATTAGCCTCAGCTTCCCTTTCAGCCATCAACTCCCACCTTCACGCTTCTCCACCGCTATCAACCTGCCCCTTGCTAGACACGATCTCCCTTTCTTTCATCTTTACATGCCCAACAGAGGGAGGAAGCTCTCAGGGAATGGGCTGTTCCTTACCATCACGGCCAGAGTGGAGAAGATGCTCTCCCAGGTCACAGCCAAACACCCCTTCCTTCTCCTTCTCCAGCTCCATCTCCCGCTGCTTCGGTTCCTTTGGGCGGGCCTTCACGAAGGAACGAAGGAAGCTGAGGAGCTTGCCACGCTTCTTTGGCACTGCACAACAAAAGGAAGAAACCAGTTCATTTCAGGTTGGGCTCAGTGGGACCAGGCTGAGCGGAAACACATGCTACAGAGCGCGTCAAAGCGGCAAGAACATTGCCAACACTGCATTCTACAAGGATTCAAGCATTTGCCCAAGCCCTCATTCTCACTGCCTACAAAACAGCAGCCCTACGCCCCGTGGGATGCAGGAAGGATCATCAACACAGAGGAGAACGTGGGATGGATAAAGGAGGTATTCAACACAGAACACACCCAGAAAAAGACTCCATTTGACTTCCCTGCGCCATCACATGTAACATCCGTACCTGGCTTTGGTGCTGAATTGATGAGGGCCTCAGGAAGTTTTCCGTTGATGAGCTCCACGCACTCACCAGGGAAGAACCCAACCTGTAAGAAGAACAAGAAAGAGTGATGGAATACTGGATGCAGCAGTTTCTCAGGCCTCGACTGTTGCACCAACAAAGAATGGCCTGCAGAAAAGTAATCCTCGTCCAGCATTTGCAGCCAGAAGACCTACAAAAGCAATACATTGGTTCCAGAGAAGATGGCTCTGTCCTCCGTGCTTGTACTAAGGACAGAGGTGGTCAACTTCTGACTGCGTATGGAGCACGAGAGGCTCTTGCTTCTAAGTCAAATGAGGAGACAGTTTCCTACCCAAGCCCAGAGCCAAAGGGAAAGTCCTCTGACAGCGACACAGGGAAACTGTTGACGTCCAGAAGCCACCCTGTGCAGGACGAGCAGCTCAAAGCTGACGTTCCTGACTTGACTGCAGTTGCGCCCACGAGTCTGAAGCTTGTGCCTACCTGAAAGCCACGCTTGCCTCTCCACCAGGGGCTCTGCTCCTTTGCTGGCATAGCAGTAATGCACACCAGGTCTCCCACCTGCAAGACATTGCAACATCAATCCCAGCTTCAGCACAGCTGGGAGGAAAGCACAGCTGAGATGGCACCCTTCTTCTGCACTGCCAAAGAGCGCACAGCTTGAGAGCAATTGCACCGGGGCAGCTCTTCAGGCATTTCCTGTGGGAAAGCTGGGCTTGGAGGTACAAGAGCCACTGCCTTACACACCACACAGAATACAGTGCAAGCATGCCAAATGAAACCATCTTTTAGACATGGCTGAACTCCTCCCTGCATCCAACCCAGTGCAAGTCCTATCTGGACCTGCATCTTCTGGGCTTCGCCTCACAAGGCATTCTGAAGGTGTCTGAGAATATTCCTGATGCATTCACACGGTATACTCTTCTGGCCGTGACAACAAGGAACGCCTTCTTTATCTGCTTACCTCCAAGGAGAGCTCATCCGCTGCCTGGGCAATGTATCTCTTAATAACATGGCCAGCAGCAATAGCTGGAATATTAAGAGATGGACTCCTCCTGGACCAGCAAGGGCTTCCCCTGGTTCTCAGGCTGAAACAGAGAGCACAGGCCATGGTGAGGAGCTGAGGACAAACAAGGAGGATTTCAGGGTGCCATCTCGATGCCACTAGCAAGGAAATGAAGCTATTAAGGCAGCTCTTCAGGGACACCGAGAGAGCCGGAAGGATGCTCTCTCTCTTGAAAAGCAGGAGAGCACACCGGTGGCTCATTCTGCTGGCTCAAGTCAGGGAACAGAGACCAAGCAGAGCTTCACACTGTACCTCCGTCAACGCCCGGTCAGGCCCACGGCTGATCTCGCTGCTCGCGATGCCCATCACAGCAGGCGCGACAAGCTGCAACAGAAAAGAATCACATTTCCTGTGTTCACACAGCACTGGATTGAGAGTCTTCTTCAGAACTACTCTCAGTTGCCCACTGGCGGAGGCAGGTGTTCTAGAAACAACCACTGTGCAGTCTATTCAAACGGGACAGCCGTTGCAATACGCAGCATTGGACCAAGTCGCTGTCCCTCTGCTAGCAGATGGGGACTCTGGCACAAAGCAGCAGATGCATTTGCCCGCAGCACGCTGAGAGCACAGTAGCAGGCCAGGGAGAGGTGTCACTGCTGGGGCTGGAGCTGCTCCCCAGCCCCCGGCTCCCAGCAGCAGCCTCACCACCAGCGCCGGCCTGCAGCCTTGCCCACGCATTTCCTCTGCCTGCATGCTCTGCTGTGCTCCCTACAGCTGTCGGGCACACTCACACAGCCAAAGCATGCGCGCTTGTGCCCCTGGCTCATGTTGTGCAGCTCTGCACAGAGTGGGGCTAGGGCTCTTTGCCTAAGGGATTGCCTTCCTTCACACTAGCTGGCTCCCAGCACTACAGACAGCACCCTGCCGAGGGTTGAGCTGGAGAGGAAGTGGAAAAAACCCACACGTGACCAGAGCTGCATTTCAGCTGGACGAGGCTGTGTTACTACACACGGTGTGACTAAACACAGGCTGCTGAACCATGTGGCAATACAAAACATGGCACGTACCTGGCAAGAGATCAGAACAAGGGAGAAGAAGATCCTCGAACCCGCAGCCGTTCCTTGTAACTTTGCTCTGATCTTCCGCGAGCAAAAGCTGCACCAAGGGAGCAGGCAGAGGGTGGGGAGGGGAGGGAGAAAGAGCAGGTCAGTGAGCTTGCACAGTTGAGCAAGGAAGGCGAGGGAAAAACCGTTGGACAAATGCCATCTTGATGGATGGCTTTGGAAGTGATGGCCTGGGGGAAAATGGCGTATGACGGTCCAGACGAAGCAATATGATCCTAGGAGCTCTGCCAGCCAGCACTTCTCAAGCCCTCACTGCCCACCCGTCTATCCCGCACCGTCTCAGCTTACCTACAAGGCGCTGCACAAGACGGGATGAAGACGAACGGACTCAGTAGATGCACAAGTGCAACAAGCCACGTACTCACGCCGAGCTCAAGCGCTCCAATGAAGGGAAGCAGCACGCGCTGCTCCTCCCCTCATTCTAGCCGCTTATGACATCACTAAGGGCCACCCGGCTGCTCCACCATGGACGGACAAGGTGGGGAGGCAAGACCACGTCACAAGACCACAGGATTCCAAAAGGGCACCCCAGCGTTCGAGAAATCAGTGCGTGGTTGGAATTCCATCCCAGCCAAATCCTGGAGAAGCTGGCATGGGCTTGTCGGGACCAAAGTGCAGGACCCGGCGCTTGGTGCTGTTGAGTCCTCTTGCTGGGCCTATGGCAAATCCACACTAGGGTCCTTCTTTGCACCCAAGGGCGGCTTAGAGCAGCCATCTCTTTCACCTGATGGAAATAAAGGAAGAGAAACACAGCACTACTACCAGACTGCTTTGCCAATTTCTTTCCCACCTTTTGAATTGAATTGAATTCCCACGATTTTTGCCTTTAGGCTTCCATGACGACCTCATTTCCTCCTCCTTTTCTTGGGGGGAAGCTGCCCCCAGTGCCTGAGCTTCACAAGACAGCGTGAAACATGACACTAAGACAAAAGCTTGCTGTGGGTGCAGGGTGGCTGTGCTTTGCCAGGTATACTAGCGGGCTAGGAAGCGCCACGTGGCAGCCCCAGGCCAAGTCTGCATTCAGTCACTGTGGCCACAGCTTCTGCCTCACCGCCAGAACGTATCCGAGGATACAGATGGACGCAGGCACTCCTGCTCCTTCTGCAAAGCCCTCCTCTGCACAGCCCGTTAGCTGCTGCTCACTGCTATGCCAACCGGGCTCCCCTTTATAGCAGCCCTGGGATAAACACGCCTGTACTCTTCCATGCAGCAGCGAGCTCCAGGGATGAAGCAGCAGAGAGGAAACCAACAGAATCTACTGCTGCTGAATCCACCAGCTCCTTCTGCCCACCAAGAGTAATACCGAGGGACAGAACACAAGGGGGGAAAGCACTTATGCTTGCACACGGACAAAGGGAATCAAAACAGCTCTTTCAGGAAGACCTCGTAGGGTAAACCCAGCCTCAGAGACACAAATGCATCTGGTTCCAGTAAATATTACAGCACCTTGGTGATGAAATGCTGTTCTGCTGCTCGGAGAGCACGAAGTATGCTGTGTTGACACACATAAAATCACGATGCCCAAGCTGAGCACGCAAACCTCTCCAGCACCCCTGGCCAATGCTGCCAGGGAAATGCACGACCTGCAGCCCCACACGTCTCATTGCACGGACACTGGGGGGCTGCCTTAGTCTCAGGTGGGATTGATTTTTCTTCAGTCTCTCTTATGATGCTACAACAGTGAGAACACTCTGATGTTTATAATTTCTGAGAAGCAGACTTGGACAGAGCCAAGGCCGTTCTCAGCAAAGCTCTCAAGAAGGAGCTGGGAGGAAACCAAATGAGGACAGCTGACGTCAACTAGCCAAAGGGATATTCCATACCATATGACATCAAGTGGAATGGGTTTTGGATGGGGTGGGAGTTCATCTCAGTCTCTTCTTCTGCTTGGCCATTGCGTAGGAGGTGCTGAGCCAGTGCTTCTACATCACTCGTTAGATACACTCAAAGATAGATAGATAGATAGATAGACAGGCAGATAGATAGATACATAGATAGATATTCATTGCTTTTGTCCTTTCCTCTACCTTCGGAAAGAGATTTCTCTCAACACATGAGTTCTACCTTCTTTTTCTTCCCCCACAGTTTTCTCCCCCATCCCACCGGGAAGGGGGCAGTAAGCAAAGGATGCTGTGGTGCTGAGGCACCCACTGGCTTAAACTACAACAGGGCCGTGGGGAAATGGCTGCAGACATGATGTGCACTGTGGTCACTTGGAAAGGAATGCGGTCTTGACGTACACAAGCCCACTGTTTCATTTTCCAGAAAACAACCTATGGTGTCAATGAAACATGGCCCTCACTAGGAACATTTGCAAGGAATGCTTTCAATGACCGAGGGCATCGCACGCCATGAACGTCACCCTGACGACACAACGGCATAGCAAACACAGCAGCAACCCCTGGCACCGATACCTCCGGGTACAACAAGCACAGGGCACTGGGCTGCTTTGGATGCAGTTTCAGCACAGACCTGAGGTCTTCATGGAAAGCGCCTTGCAGAGCACATCATGTCCTGCACCAGGCAGAGTGCTGCGCATCTCTCATCTTTCCAAACTTTGGGGCTATGAAGCTGCACGCTGCTTCTTGGCACTTTGTCCCCCAGAACTCCAGAGCACTTTCAGCTGCTCCCTGGCAATTCACGGCTTGCACAGTGCCAAACACAACAAAGAGAAAAGGAAAGAAAGAAGAAAAGGCCATGGCTATGCACAGAAGCGTCTGGGAAGGGTTCAGCTCCAGAATGAGACCTGCACAAGTCAACTCAACAGATTCCAAGAAATTCATTGACATCTGACAGAATTTGGAACGCCAGAAGCACTGCCGCACCAACAGCACCGTATTCGAAAAGCGGCACGTCCAAATCAGCCCACTTGCCCTGCTCTACCCACTCAGCCAAACACAGAAATCAAGATGCACTTATCCACACGTGCAAATCTGAGGGCGAGGAGCAAAAGGCTCACTAGGCCATGGGCAAAGCAGGGAGCAGATGATAGGCGGGAAACAGGAAGGAACTGAAGTCCAGATCTCCTGCACCAAAGACAGGGAGAGCTGAGTCAGCACCACGGGAGGACTTACGACACAGCTTAACAGCTTGCAGAGACCTGAGGTTGCCAAAAGAGGCTGCCAGGGTAACTCTCACCAGTCTTTTGCAGGGCTGTTACAGATGCTTCTGATGCTGACTTCCACTGCCCTGTGTCCTTGGTAGAAAGTGCAGGTGAGAAATGCACAACTGGTCTGGGTAACGCTTCTATGCTTCCACGGTTAGGACTGAAACAAAAGGAAAAAAAAAAAAACATGCAACCTTATGAAATTTGCCTCTCTACTGCTGCTGTCAGCGTGACATCTAAGATGAGCATTACGCGTCCCTGCACCCGACTGAAGATTCATCCAAGTCTGTGTTCCACACAGCTCCATCCCAGTGCCAAAAAGAAACACGGACAGAGATGTTTAGAAGATTCTTTGTGCAGATACAAGTGCAGGGTGCATGTGCATTCTCTACAGCAAGAAATAGCAATTTCTCAAGCAGTGGTATGAGGGAAGGTCAATGGAAAGGAATTGGATGATGAACCCATTTCATATGAGAAGTCCTTGCTAAACCTCTCCCCAGCAAAAAGGAAGCCTCCGGGCATTGTTAGCAGCAGTTCCCAGAACATCTTGCACCACAAAATGCAGCACGCTCCTTTTTTTCAAGGGCCCCTCGTTTCTCTCATCAGCATCAGATTCACTCCACTTCAAATACACCCATCAGAACAGCCCTTCCGTTCTGCTGAGGTAGGAACCCACTGCTGGGATGTCCCCCACTCCCGTTCCCCGCTATGTCCAGCACCGGGGGGAAAAGGAAGAGACACTGCCATCACCTACCCAGACTTCTTGCAGGGCCTTCCAGACGCTCTCACATCACAGGGAGAAGCAGCACAGCTCTCGTGGCACAAAGCTCGCAGAAGGCTGCAGAAATCAAGGTTGCCGCGAAGGTGCTGCTTTCGAACAACGTGACTTAGCAAAGCACTCACCCACCAGATGCCTTTCCTACAATCTTAGCATCAGCAACATTGGAAAAGACCTCGATGTCTATCCAGTCCAAACACCCACCTACCACCACCATTTCCTTCCCACTAAGCCACGTCCCTCACTGCAACATCTAATGTCCCTTGAACACCCGCAGGGACAGTAACTCTATCACCTCCCTGGGCAGCCCGCTCCAGCGGCTGACCACTCACTGGGAGAAGGTCTTCACAACTAACCTCACAGCTTCCTTGCTCTTCCCTGGACACACTTCAGGCTTTCAGGGTCCCCCTTTTAGTGAGGGGCCCAGAACTGAACGCACTGGAAAGCTGTGCCAGAAATGAGAAAAGATTAATTATTTCCCTGAGGCCAGTTAGAGCTCTATCCACTTGGGAACGCTGCCTCCCTGTACATTCATAACAATATATGTATTTATACCTACAGAAATCGGTCTAAACTGGTGTAGAGAGTATCAAATACAAATTGGAGAATCTTCCCAGCATAACATGGATCTTCATGCCTTTTTTGTTGTTGTTTCTGATGTTTCCCCTAAGAGTGACTTATGGAAACGGATGGGGTTACTCAGAGAATTAAGCACAGTTTGCTTTCATCACTGTGAAGGCACAGGGCACATATATATATCATACATCATATTACACAGTTTTGCAACACAGCATCAAGCATCTCAGAAGTGAAATCCTTCTCTGTCTCCATATTAAGCGTTTAACAACAGCTGTGCAGAATTTCCAAAATGACGAGCCTTTTAGTTTTTTCCACACGTGGCATCATTTAATCACCCAGTTTACAAAACAGATATAAATCCTGGGGGGCTTTGCTTCATAACGGGACAGGTTTGGAGTGGGTGTGTTGCTAATTCAGAATGGTGTAAAGTTTCCCAACTTGTGAAAATGTACAAAACACATATTTGGAGACTACGGAAGGAGTCACAACAAACCTGAAGCCTTTCTCCTCACGACTGCACCAAATAATTGATGTTGAAACCTCTCTCATCTGATATTCTCTTTTCAGTAAGGATATGTTCCATTAGAGGATATGGTACGGCCTGGTGCTTTATTTCCGACCAGCACATCCAATTGGACTTAGTTGGTACCTTGTGTATGGGAAGCTATTGAATTTATCACCATAGTAGAACTACAGACATTTGGAGTCATCTTCACACTTCATATCTGTACTCCGCCACAAGTAACAGAAGGATTTCAAGGATCAGAGTCCCTCAGTCATGAATTGGACTCCTGCTTTTCTCGCACTTCTTCCTTCTTGCCTGTTTGGATGTTGATCTGAGATCTCTTGCTGCATGGGCATAACATCACCCAGCTGAGACTATGAAGTACTCCGAGACCTTCAGTACTTAATGCTGTTTTCTTAAACCTCTAACATGAAACTAGTCTCCCACCTGTCCTAACTCACTAGTCTTCTCTAGGAGCTTCCCTGGGAAGGTTTATAATAATTTATGCGTTAATCCCCGCGGGTTACCTAGATCATGAACAGAGCTCAGAAGGGGTTAGGAGTAGAGCGACACACAGCTCCGCTTCGCGCTGAGGGCAGTTTTGGCCCTCCGAGCTTGCCGTAGCCACCCTGCGCTCTGGCGCCGGCGGACCGGAAGTACTCGTAGTCACTATGGCAGCCGCCTGCGGGGGGTTTGAGCTGCGAGGCTGTGGGGAACGGTGCCTTTTGAGAACGGTGTTTTTCTGAGCGTTTTATCTTCACCGGGTGGTTTTCTTCCTCGATGTGTCGAATGAACGCGATGGAGAGCCCACAGAATTCCATCCGCCCCCGAAGCCCGTCATTATTGACAAGCAGAAGCAGAGAGAGGAGAGGAGGTAGAAGGGGTAGGCCGCGGTGGGGGCCGCCCTCAGATTCCTCAGGGCTCTGAGGCATTGGTACTCGAAAAGTGCGTGTCGGAAGGTGACAGAGACACGGGCCCTGCCTCTGCCTTTGCCTCACATCTTGAGGTCAGCTGGGAGCTGAGTGCACGTATTTTGTGAAATGGAATTCCTCTTGTGCTAAGCATTTTTCATGTCTCTGAAATCCACCTGCATTGCTTTAAGTGGCGGAGTGTTTAAAGTGGCGGTGCTGCCTCTGAGAGGAGAGTGACGATGTGATACGTTGCACACTGGGGGTATTGGTCAACAGTTGGCTGCACGTACCCAGCAGTGTGCCCAGGTGGCCAAGAATGCCAGCAGCATCCTGGCCTGTGTCAGAAATAGTGCAGTCAGAAGGACTGGTGAAGCGATCTGCCTGCTGTTCTCAGCACTGGTGAAACTGCACGTCCAGTACTGTGCTCAGTTTTGGGCCCCTCACTACAAGAAAGGCACTGGGGCTCTGGATCGCGTCCAGAGAAGGGCAACAGAGTGGTGAAGGATCTGGGGCAAAATATCATGGGAGTGTCTGAAGGAGCAGGGAGTGTTCAGTCTGGAGGAGATTCAAAGGAAACCTCATTTCTCTGCACCACTACCTGAAAGGAGGTTGTGGCTGCGTGGAAGTTGGCTCTTCCTCCTCCTCCTCTTAGTAGCAGGAGGACAAGAGGTGATGGCCTTCAGTTGTGCCAGGGGAGGTTCAGGTTGGATACTAGGAAAAATGTCCTCTCGAAATGCCCAGGCAGGTGGTGGAACTGTTGTCCCTGGAGGTGTTCAAGCCATTCCCTGGCTCTGAGGCCAAGTCTCCATGCTGTCTGAAACACAGTGACCCCATGCAGATAATCTGTTGGTAGTGGCCCTCTGGCCAGTACTGTGTCAGGAAGCGTGCCTTCAACTTAGCTGCCAGACAGTTGAACTCCAGAGCATAAGGAGATTTCTATGGCACGGTATAATTCATCGGAGCAGAAAAGAGTTTTAAGAGTCCCCTTAAGCTTTGCCAACACAAGATAACCACTTGAATGTGGTGTCTCCTGTAGGCTCTCTTCAGATGTTTGTAAGAAACAGTAGGAAAAAATTATTATCTTTTACTATCAAGTGATGAAAAAAGTGTTTTTTTCATCTGTGTCTCATTTAGACCATGAAGAAATTCCTGTAAACAAGGCAGGAGTTTAATTTTTTAGTGGGAACGTAGGTGATAATTTAGTTAAATTTCTGACTGATACAGAGATTATATCAGGATGGTGAGCAGTCACCTGGGGTTTCTGCAGGGCTCCATTTCAGAACCAGATGGAGGACTGCATCAGGGAAGGGTCAGGGTGGAAAAGCTTCTGCACCAGAGGTTGACCATGCACAAAATATGCCAGAGTTCAAGGAGCCTTTGGACACCACTCTCAGACATAGTGTGGCTGGTTTTATGTGGAGGCAGGGGTTGGTTTTATGTGGAGGCAGGGGTTGAACTCCTATGATCCTTGTGAGTCTCTTTCAAGAGGCCATTCTACAATGGCCTGGAAGGCTGTTAAACAGCTTTTGGTTGTGTTAGTTATCAAGGTGATACAAGCATGTAAAATCTGGTACCTTAATGCTACTCCTGTGGTGAAAGAACATTTATAACCAAAGGACCTGCCTTCCTCAGTAGGTAACTTAGGAGACGTGCAAGGAGTAACGGCCTGCAGATGCCTCTGTATTACACTGTGCAGACAGAACAGCCAATGCTATGGAAACCTAATGCTACTGATGTGGGGGCTGGAAGGAGCAGTTAGCAAGATCTGCATCTCAGAAGGTCTGGCAGACTGGTAAAAGAATGCTATCCAATTTAGCTTACAGGGAAAAGGAGGAACGGCTGCTGTCCTATTCTTCTTTCCTTAGTAAGTAACAGAGTTAGAAGCGTAGAAGAGAGTTAACAGCATATCAGCTTAAGGACGTTGTAATAAATCAGTGTTATTTAGGTATATCAACAAACGTAACAGCCACACAGCCCCCAAATCCCTTTTCTCCCACTGGTGTCCAGTAGTCCCTTAGTTTGCTGACAGATCGGGCTGCTCTCTTCTCTTAAAGCAGCACTTGTCTCACTGCTTTGCTTCACAGTCAGAATTCTGACCTTCTGACCTTTTAATACCTTTTTTCTTTTTTTAAAAAAATCTTTCCCTCTAGCTGCAGGTCAGAATGAAACCTCAACCATGGTCAAAACGGTGGGAGAGGCCGAAATACAACATAAAAGGAAAAAAATTTGAGCTACCCGAGAAAAAAAATGAAGGAAGCACAGAAGTGGAAGCAGTCCTGGCTGGAATTCGATATGCTGCGAGAGTACAATACTTCAAAATAGAGGAAAAAATATGGAGGGAAGCGAGTGAAGAGCTGAACACGTAACAGCTTTGAGTTCAATGTAAGAATTGTCTGTTTTCAAGTTTCATATGCAAATAAAAGACAGTGAAATTTCAGCAGTTCTTGTCTGAATGTTAAACTGCCCCTTCCTGAAAACGGTGTTACAGTGTGTTCAGCCTTGCTTCTGCCTTCCCTTCTAAATCACAACTAACAGAAGGGGTTTGCAGTTACTGTGTTGTCACTTCCAAATAACTGTTTCTTCTGCCTTTGCCAAGTAGACAGGGGCCAATTGTGAAAATGCTTCACTCAGTAGGTTCAGAAGGGGGCTATGGCAGGGAAGCAGATGTACAGAAGCCCAGCTGGACAATCTGAGAGTACGTGCTGCTTAGCTGTCCTGTAAAGGCACTTTTGAAATGACATCTGATAAAGCACCAATAGTAACCTGACAACAGAGCAGTAATACCAACGTTTTGAAACCAGCTTGCAAGAATGAAGCCAGATTAGCTGTTACTCCAGTCAGATTGTGTGAATGGGTGTAAGGTTCACCACAAAGTGGCACAGTAGGTTCTCAAAGATACTCAACTGGGATGGGGCTTCTGAGCTCCAGTAAAAATCGCCTTCCCCGGCTTACAAGTCACGACAAGTGACGTCTGCAGCCACTGGAAGAAGCCTCTACAGAGGTAAAGCGTGATAGAGCCTATTCCAATTTCATAGCAGCACAAGACTAATTTCTTTGGGAGCAACTTTCAACATGAATCAGGAAGCAGAGGAGACAAAAGCAAGCACGGAGATCACATGCTTCAGCTGATTACCCATCAGTTGTATTTTCTTTGCACTCAGGAAAGTAGAAGTGCACAATTACTTACAGCAGAACTCCTAAATCCTGCAGATAATGAAGCGCCAGCAGTGCCACAGTTTTTTTCCATACTTCACATAACATTCCTGTCGTGTTCAAGACTTGAAAGCGTTAAAAGTCTCATTAACACAAAAACATCTTTACTTTTCAAAAGAATTGCTTTGCTTTTATTTTAAAAGTCATTGTTGTCTATAACACTGATGAATGCTATTTACAATTAAAATAGTTTACAAAAATACATATTCTGTAATAAAAAACAACAGAAAAACCATAGGGAATAAAAGCCCCCAAGAGTTAAATGGAAGACCCATACATAACATTTTAGAGAAGCAGGCAATAGCAAACTTAGCAGAATTTGTGACGCACTGCTGTTTCTACAATAAAACATCCTTTTTATTCTGCAGCAGTAATATTTACTGCACATATATGAAGTTACACAACATTAGAAATCTAACATGGGTACAACAAAATGAGGTTTAATGGGTCTTACAGGGAAGCAGAAGGTAAATGTCCTTAGAGAGCCAATTACTAGAAGGTAACTGGAGTTGTTGTTCTGCTTGTCTGATAAATAAGGGCGGGTGACAACCCCAAGTCTGCGCACAAAGTCCAGTCTGTATCTCAAGTACAAAGCTCCACTACAAATCATACTCTGGAGAAGAGTAAGCGTAGTTAAGACGTTCTCCTGTGCAACTTCTTACCTTCCTGAACAGCCGTTTACCATCAGTAGATGTTCATAGATCAAACTTCTCACTGCATGCAGAATTCCTGCTTCTGTGTCAAGGTCAAAAAGCTATGAAGAACTCACTGTGAGTTTGGTAGAGCTATCTCATTCAGTGGACAATAAGTTAGAGTTCAGTGACTCCCGAGTCAGAGTGATTTGGTGTGGTACTGAAAACAGCTTGTGAAGTTGTCTGCTCACCAGCAGTGGTAACGTTACAGGCACTTACTGCAGTCATCCTTCCCAAAAGAACAAAGCAATGAGGCTTCGTCATATATTTCAGAACACCTGCACTTCACACTGACCATTGTGATTCTATCTAGGAGTAGATGGCATCAGAAGACATTTGGAAAAAAAAAAAAAAACAAAATATTTCACAGTAAAACAACTGCAGGCAGTCCACTCATTAAACGTTACCACTTTTTCAGAGTGAGCATCAGGCTTGTTTCAGTAAAAGAACTGCTGCTTCAAAGAAATCCTTATTTCCTGATCACAGATTTAAGATGTTCCCGTTTGCACTCTTCAGCGAGCTCTTCAGCAATACGCAGAGCCTTGACTTTCACCAACAGGAGAACAACTTCTTCAGTTTCATCACTATTACAAAAACAAGTTGACATAGCAACACATTCACACCTGACTTCAAAATCAATAAAGCTAAAACGTGCCTTGAGCTACACTGACCACTAACTGCACCCAACATCTAGAGCCTCAAACTAGCCTGAACTAGTACTGCAAAAGCGATCCATTTTACATTATGGATTGCATCTTTAGTTCTACGTAGATGTTGGAAGTACATCACTGAAAGTGTTAAATGCATGAGGCTTGAGGAATTTAAGAATCATAGAATCATTAAGGTTGGAAAAAAACACAAAGATCATCTAGTCCAACTGTCAACCCATCACCACCATGCCCGTTGAACCACGTCCCTAAAAGAAATACTAACATAAAGATTATGAGGAAGTGCTGCATCCCAAAGAACATGTTGTTTGTTACCTGTGGTTATTCCTGTGAAGCATACGTGCTCACTGAACCAAATGCTGGCAGAAGTTCACTGACTCGGGGAGAGTTGACCCACTTCCAAGATTTTGGAACCACCTTTCTGGGAAGCATGCAACCACCTGTTCACCCAGAGAGTATTTTGAAAGAAAAAATAGAAAGAAAAAAAAAAGGCTTTCAGTAACACTAAGTCACACCACTTCTGACAGACTTCTCCTTTTGGCTAGTTCAGTTATTATTGGCAGTGTTTACTCTTCAAAAAACAAAACCATCATTTTAAGCAGTTATTCCTAAAGCCTAAGAACCAATGCTTGCTTTGAAATTCTTTTATACACCAAGGTCATTAAAAAAAAAAAGAAACAAACAAAAAAACAACTTCAAATGTTAAATAATTACACTTCAGACTATATCTGTCCCCATGGAAATAAGACCTTTCACCTCTTTACACTTCTCTATGTTTTCTGGCCCTGGTGGTGTGTTGAAGAAGGCAACGATGCAGCAGCTTGCTCAGTCCCACACCACGGACTGTGTCTTCCTGTACAGTCTCATCCCAAAGGAGAACCTTGGAGAGCATCTGCAGTAATGGAGAAACAGAACATGCATATCTGATGGCTGAGGGTGCATTAGAACCTCCTTTTTAAACTTAAAAGATACCATGTCCATCCAATCTCAGTACTCAAAAAACAGGATTTATTCACTCCAAACTGTCAGAAGATCCCCAACATAAGCACATTTTCAACTGTTCTGCACATCACCACTTCTAAAGAGAAGACTGACAGTGAGGATGGAAAACAAACTGAAAGGAGAAAACTTCAATCCACAGTGAAAGACCACCGGTCTCGCTTTTAGAAACTTGCAGGTATTTGACAGGACATTTAAGTCAGGCAATACACAGTCTCAGAAGGTGATACCAGAATATTATGTCTGTTTCGTGTCTGCCAGGTATCAGTACTAAGCTCCCTCTTGTCTTCTCTGCATCTGTCCATGACAAACCCTTACACAACAGCTTAACCCAGGAGTGAATATGGCAAGTCCTCAACATTCCCAAATTCCCTGATTTTTCTACAGGAATGTGCAACATGGCAGCAGGAAGCCTATGCAGAGCTGTCACCATGGCCTTGTTAGCACACACAGCAGGGGAACTGGGACGTTAATGTGTTTTCCTGCATCTAAACCTCATCTTTAGTACGAACCCAAACACACTCATAGAGGAAACGGATCTAAGAGGGAATTGAATCACAGGCATTCGGATATTCAGCACTTAATCAGACATAACTCAGCACTGTAGACTGAATAAAGCTATACTAATATGCTTGTACGCACATGCAGGGATTCTATTCTACAAGAGCAACATGGGCACTGTATGCACATACTGAGGAAACAGACCTATCCACAGAGTGCCAATGACTGATCTCATGGAAGGTTAGCAGGAACAGATGATGAAATTAAAGTCTCTTGACTACGTATCAGAGGTGGGTGAGCATAAATAGCTCACTGATGAAAATAGCCAACCTTCCTATTAAAATATATTAAACTCTCAGGAATCAGATTCGACTGAAGATACATTTCCTCAAAGACGACAGTCTACTTTTAACTAAAATGCTTTTCACAGACAAGATCGGTGTTTTTTCTTTACCTCAACAGCTGACCAAAACCGTCTGCCTTGGAATTTTGAACATGGCGATGATTTGTCTTCCACAGTGCTGGTCAGAAAAAGAGGAAGAGGAAATAAGGATTTTGTTTGACCTGAAAGTAAGACAAGCAGACAATTCATCTCTTAAACACTGATGAATTACAACTATGGGATTCTTTCAGCAGTGACAACCAGAATCAAGGCCTAAGGAAACAGCTGTTAACTGCAACTCCTTGCAATACCCAATGGAATTAGCAGTTGGAAACACTCGAGTATGTGTTTAATGGATTCTCAGCAGAACAGCACTGCTTGTAACCAGACAAACATGCTGCATCAGGCTTAGCAACACTCTTCTCCCAGCTGTGTCTTAACCCCACACCTACCAGACTCTTACCAGTTATCCTCTCTCTAAGAGCGTCCAGCAATAAGCATCAGCAATATCAACTATTTCAGGAAAGAAAGGAGGAGTCAGGAGTAGAAGGGGGAGCAGACCACCACAAATAACACAAGCCCTCAGATACTCCAAGTTAAGATCACAAAACCAGACTCTGGGCTGTGCCCCATAAACTAAGAACTTTCCATTTATGAAAGCTTTTAGTTACAGGAGCAAAAAAGCACTAAGTTGACTGCGTAGTTACTCTTGTCGGAATGAGTTCATAAACATCAATGTTTGGTAACTATTCCTATAATGAAACAGTAGAAGGCACATTTGTTCCGTTTGCTCATGGATGTCTACAATATATTTCACCCACGCTTCTGGGGAAAAGGTACAGAAAAATAGAACAAAGGCTAAAAAAAGAGGTTAGGTTGCAGGTAGACTTGGTGGTCTTTAAGGTCTTTCCCAGCCTGAGCAGTTCTATGATTCTATGACTAAAAATAAAAATTTTAAAAAGTAAAAAA